>NC_079440.1:42717465-43017465 GCF_903798145.1 Danio aesculapii
TCCTCTCACCATCTTCGTCACTGCTGTCACCCTCATCTGTGGTTTCGGTTTCATGGTCATGTCGACGGGGCTGTGAGAAAGAGGGCCGTGGCAATCGCCGCTCCACCCATCCTCTTGCGCGTAGGCCTGCGCGGATCACAGGATATGGGCCTTGCACCGAGAACACTTTCTTCTCCTACAGCAGGATCAACACAATCAACAGTGTACAGTATGTTCATTTAAATCTCAATGGCATCCTTATTATTAATGATTTCAATTCTTCAATGCATCACTTCTTATGAGATTCACTGACATATTAAAAGTCTGACCTTTATTGCCTTGTCCACCAGAGTCTTAGCTGTCCTCAATTTGTCCCCATTAATCAGAGGCAGATTTACATAATTAACGCGAGATTTACCTTCCAAGGGTGGCACTGTGACATACAGGAAAGAGAAACGGTTTAGAAAAATGCAACTTATGGTCTGTGTAGGTCGGATTTTTATTTGTGTCAGGCCACATTTCTCAAAACGCCACCTGTGCTGAGATTTTAGTGAGTTTTCGTGTTTTTTCTGAGTAAAGTCTAAATGAGATACAGCTGCAGATACTCAGCATAATTTTTGTGACACTGTGCAACAATATTTAATACTTTTATATTACTGTGAGGGTTGCTGTAGGGGTAGACATTAATTTAAAAAAAACGATTGAATGGGCCATTTAATAAATAATATAAATAATTCTCTTTATAATTACTGTTTTGACATTACTGTACGGTTTGGGATAGGGGTAAACGGTAATAAAATATGATTTAATGGTCCATTTAATAAATAATATAAACAATTCTCATTATAATTTGTTTTAACATTACTGTGAGTTTGGGTTTAGGGTTGCTGTAGGGGTAGACATTAATAAAATACAATTTAATGGGTCATTTAATAAATAATATAAATAGTTCTTGTTATAATTACTGTTTTAACATTACTGTGAGGGTTGGGGTAAGGGTAGACGATAATAAAATACAATGTAATGGGTAATTTGATAAATAATATAAATAATTTTCATTATAATTACTGTTTTAACATAACTGTGAGGGTTGAGGTAGGGGTAGACATTAATAAAATACAATTTGATGGGTAATTTAATAAATAATAATACACATAATTCTTGTTAACTTCCGGCCGCAGCTGTATCCCTTATAGCAACAACCATTTTTCTGTAATTTAATAAAAACAAACTTGTCAGGCCAGTTGAAGTGGCCCTGAAAATCTTAATAAAAGGCTCAAAATTGGGCCTAATTACATTTTAATTTCAATCTATTAATGTGAACATGTTTGTTTGAGTCGTAGTTTATGTGTTAGCATAAAAACGTTTACATCCTATGAATAATATTCACTACTGTTTAACAATTTATATGTTTTGCAAGTTGTCTCACGTACACTTGCACAATTTTGAATGGCTAAAAAAACGGTACACGATCACTATTTAAAATACCTGTTTTATTATAATTCAAAATGTTTTATTTTTCTATGATAGTAAAGTCAGATTTTCAACCATACTCCAGTCTTAAGAAAAAGACTGGTGTTCAAGATACAATTCTTCTTATTATCACGACTGAAAATTTAGCTTAACGTTTTTCTGGAAACCAAAATGCATCTAAGGATTCTTAGATTAAACAGAAAATTAAAAATATATCAATTTTATTTAAAACAATCTTTTGATATCTGAATTACATGCCAACCTAATGTATTCTTGCCAGCTAATTATATAAAGGTACAGTTATCACACATACAAACTGTATATGAGTTATAACATCAAAGCTAATAATGCCATGATAAAATGTGGTAAAGTGTTTAAGTACCTTGAATGTGTTGGTGCATGTTTGAGTTAACCGTCACATCCCTCACAGGTGGACCAGTCTTTGCCCTTTTGAACCACGAAAGAAGTAAAATAAAGGTGAAACCAGCGTAACTGCTCATTCTTAACTCATCCATATTAAACTCGAGAGGTGTCACAATGGTCACGCCAGGCGCACAGTCCATCAATAGTTGAACACGGTAATTTGCCACTGCCTGGATACGGCTTTGAACAATAGCTGAACACAGAACCCTTATGAGATGAACATTCCTACCTCACGTGTGTGCTGAGTAAATAAAGATTTACATCACAATATTTCATTATAAACTTAGTCGATTAATATATCCACTTGACATTATAAAACTTATAAGATAACAAAAGCACACGAAGCTCAACAGGTCCGTTCACGACAACATTGATACTGCAATTCTCTACGCATACTCGCCTGGACTGTCCCGTTCCCCTCTGGACTTGACACCGGACAGAAATCGTCTAGAGAAATTGATAAGGTCACCGCCGGTGAGCCCAGCAGAGCTGCGGCGAAACGCTCAGTCTGCACATGCGCACTGCACACACACGTTCCAGCCCCAACAGGCTGTTTACATCACCCTTAACAACTGTATCCTGGAAACTGATGACGCCGTGCAGTAGACCAGGCGTAATGGCAATGCTATTTTAACATCTAATGTTCAGATAATCGAATTCAATTTGATTCAGAATAGTTTTACATATTAAATTATCACCCTTTATTATACTCCATTGGTTATATGAACATATTATTATGCACATTAGCGCTAAATATAGATGTGTCAAGGGAGGTGCGCACAAGACTCATTACAGTGATCTCCCATGCTGCACAATAAGGACAATTAGCAAATATGGATGAGCAGATTATACTTTGGTCGTTAAAACAGACATAATGAGTTACTTTGAAAGCCATTTGAATCATTTATTAAATGACTGCTCAATAGCTGCTCAATATTTGTCATATCATTGCACATCACTTTTTATTATGAAGGTTTACTGTATGTAAAATGGTAAATGTATTTATATCGATAATCATATAAATGAATGCAATTATAAATGGATCTTAAGAATTATTTTTAAATATTTCTTTATTTTCTAATAATTAGATAACACTTTTAACAAATTTATGTGGATTAAACATAAAGAAATTAAGTTGTCCCAATGAAATATCAAGAATTGTGTTGTTTCAACTAATTTTAATTAAGTAATTTAAACAAGCAAAAAAATGTGAAAAAAATTTGAGTGTACATAAATCATCTATATTGGAAAGGCTATATTCACCCTCACGTGGTTCCGAACCAAACTCTTATGACTTTCTTTATTCTGTTAAACTCAAAAGAAGATATTCTGAAGAAATGTGAAAATCTGCAACCATTGACTTTCAAAGTCAGAAAAACAAATATGGAAGTCAATAGTTGTTTATTTAGGTTATTTGTTTCAAAGTATATTTTTTGTGTTCAGCAGAAAAAAACTTTTACAGGTTTGGAAAAAGTAAAGGATGAGTAAAATATCTCTTTAAAGATACATAATAACAGTAACTGAAAAGAAAAAGTGCACCATTTGAAAGTGACAGCTTTTATGTCTTAATTTCTGAGATTGTAGACAGAGCTTGCTGCCTTAAAAATAAGTAGGTTACGGCTAGTATATTTATTTTGATGACGTAATAAAGGGACTAAGCTGAAAAGAAAATGACTGAATGAATGAATAATATGTATTAATATGGAGTAAAATCATTCTTTAAGACTGCTTGCATAAGTACAGCAGAATCCACTAGATGGCAATGTACACTAAAGAGCTAAAAATGTTATGACAGCCTTTCAAGTGGAAGTTTATTGTATTTTTTTCATGTTTTTTTAAAGAAAATTATTCTGTTCATTAAGGCGGCATTTATTAAATGTAAAAAAAAATTTAAATTGTTAAATATTTACTACAATTATAAATAACTGCTTTCTTGTTGTATGTAGTTTCAAATAAAATTATTATTCCAGTCATTATTGTTTTTATTACTATTACCATTAATAATAATAATGTTAATAATAATAAAATTAATAATTAATATTATTAATAATAAAATAATAATAATTTAACTAATTTTCAGATTTTTGAGGGATCATGCGACTCTGAAGACTGGAGTAATGAAGCTGAAAATATCATTATATGATATGAAAATATAAAAATATGATTATTTTAACCAATTTCTTTTTTATTTAAAAAAATTTAAAAATCGTACTGACCCCAAACTTTTGACCAGTATATATATATATATATATATATATATATATATATATATATATATATATATATATATATATATATATATATATATATACAAAAAAATTATGTCATAGTTTAATATGATCATTTTATTCGCATCCCACACAAAAACAATCCTATTCACTGCTCAAAAACGTGCAACTTAAAATTGCGTCCCTAAAATAACTTCAGAACATGTTTCTCAGCATACGACAGAATTCAATGTAATCCACACACACATTTTTACCCTTATGAATTGTACACCCGCTCTAAAACTATTTCTGGCGCTTTCTTGCATGTATAGGCGCAAAACCGCATCAATCGAATTACAGCTTCAGCAACAGTCCCAGTTCGAGCTCTGTG
This sequence comes from Danio aesculapii, assembly GCF_903798145.1. Taxonomy (NCBI): domain Eukaryota; kingdom Metazoa; phylum Chordata; class Actinopteri; order Cypriniformes; family Danionidae; genus Danio; species Danio aesculapii. Next base: position 42,721,939 of record NC_079440.1, read on the forward strand.
ATTGGCTGGACAACATATGATGCTGCCACAGTCTGTACCTCTTCCCAAGTCCTGGAGAGCGCGCGCCTAACAGCATTAAAGTAGGCTAAAGACAGGGCGAATGTGCAGCTCAGTTTGAGACTGGATTAAGAGTATCATACTTATTGCTTCTTTAACCTTACATGTATCAACTGATCTGGAGTTTCTCAATACGAACTGCTAACCTGAGCCCGGTAGCCATTCTCTCTGTGGGAGCTGCAATCGACGCACCTTTAAAACGGAGTTAACCATGCCAGCCGAAAACAGCGACCAGGAGAGCATGCTGAGCTATCAGGTAGTTAAACCCATCAGTGTTTATTGCATTCCCTGATGCGCCCTTTGTTCTTGTTAATTACTTGGAATAGAAGGAAGCATTCTGCAATGTCCTGCTGTATATAATCACCCTTCCTATATTATGTCATTAATCATTTCCATATCAGATTGCCTTTTAACTGTATTTAAATGGGATACAAACACAGCCGGGCGCCCCATTAGAGCTGGGATCAATAGTACTGTGTGTTCCCTTTCGCTTCCATTGCCACAGAATATCTGCTGCACTTTCGCTCTCTATTTGCATCCCGTTAGAAGCTGCAGGTTTCCATTTCAAATGTCTGTGTCTCTCGCAGATGATTATAAGCTTGTTAGGTTGTTTTGTTCCCCGCGTGTGCATGTGTGTGTTATTGCGGTGTTCAGTGCACGTGCAGCAGCAGCGGTATTCCTATTGCCAGGGACAACAGCTCGCATCATGCGTTTATTATCCGCGTCATTGACTGTGTGCCTGCCGGTATAGCGGTGTCTTGGGGAAAGCTGATGGGCGTTCTTGCAGAGGGATCCGCACTGTCGTATTGTAACAGCCTGAATATGAGAGCCCGGGATAGAAATAGCACATAATGTATAATTTACTCTCCGTTACGCAAGCCGGTGCGCGCAGCATCATGCGTTGTTGGAGAAAACGAAAGCTTTCAGAATTTGATAGTGTGGGACTCTGTGGGAACATTGTGCAAAATATGGCTTCCTCTGAGGCGCGCGCACTGTCAGTGTACCCCGTTACCCTCAAATGACCTTGACGCCATCCTACCTCTCTCTCTATGAGGTTCGTCTTTAGGCTGCAACTGAACGCGCGCTTTTGGTGCAGTTATTTAGCGCAGAAAGTAAACGCGTAATGTCAGAGAGAGGTGCCTGTATGGTTATCATTTGCCATGTTAGAAACCCGACTCCTGCTTCCTGTCATACTCAGATGAGCATCTACTGTTCATCCAACACACGTTTACTTTCGTTCCAGAGGCTATTAGTTTTTGTAATTTAAAATTTAAGCACGTTTTTATTTATTTTCATTTATTTTATTATGCATTTCATTTTTATTGCATCCTTGGAAATCATGAAGCATGTTAGGCTGTGAATTACTTTGTTTATTATTGCATTGTTTGTTTATGTCTTATATTGTTGATATGTGTTATATGATGTTACTGCCCTATTGTGGGATTAAAATGTACATAAAAAAGTTAATAATTACTCACCATCATGTTGTTCCAAACCAGTGTGCCTTTTTTCAACTCTGGAACACAAAAGGAGATATTTGGAAGAATGTATTAATTGGTCTTACTCTTGTACAAACATTTAAAACAGTAGATATAATTCCTTCCACATATTTTTATTGCATTAAATATAGAAATGCATAAAATATGAAAAGAAAGTATGCGCTCATTTGTTGAGTTATGAGTTCATACCTGCAATGGAAACAGTTTTATAATGTAAAGTATATTAGTAGTAGAGCCTACAAAAATATACAAGTAAAGTATTTGATGCACACACCTACAAAAACAAAATGTAACTGCATCATTAGTGTGATGATTGGACTATAACCATCATCAGACTGATAGAGTGCATTAGTGTTCCCTTTTTCAGCAGCACTGGTGTCCGGAAGTATTTTTCCCATTTGTTTGTCCCAAAGGGATTTTTAAAAAGTCTTTATTATAAGCCATAAACCGAACCAACCAACTATGGGGAGAATCAAAACATTACAAACTTTTATATGAAGCAAATGATTTGAAAATAATAAGATACAAAACTGTGTACTTAATGACTTTAATGAGATAACGACCCAATGAATCATTTTGAATGATGAAATCAAATTAAAAAGGATGGAGAAACATAAATCGTTTCATAAAACATTAGCCAGAGTAACTGGTGGTTCATTCCTCTGTGGTAACCCCTGATAAAGCAAGAAATAACCTGAAGGAAAGTGTGTGTATTGACAAGTTTATAGCAAAATATGCATTATATGTACAAATATTCACATACTTGATTATGTCATTGGTGGTGATTCATGAGAGTGGGTGGGGCTAAATTTATATTTTACCTGCCTTGCTCCCTATGACTCTCTGATTGGCAGAATTTTCTGAACAGCAACATAGATAACAGTTTTCACCACAAATTATGCTTTTAAATGAATGCATCTAAAAGTACACTCACTGGCCACTTTATTAGGTACACCTTACCTGTACCGGGTTGGACCCCAATAATATCGTTCAACTTGAAATAATCCTCAGAGATTTTGGTCCGTATTCACATGATAGCATCACGCAGTTGCTGCAGTGCTGCACATCCATGATGTGAATCTCCTGTTCCACCACATCCTAAAGGTGCTTTATTGGATTGCGATCTGGTGACTGTGGAGGCCATTTGAGTACAGTGAACTCATTGTCATGTTCAAGAAACCTGTCTGAGATGATTCGTGCTTTATGAAGAGCTTTTTAAAAGAACTTAATAAAAGAGCTCACAAAAGGTCTACCTTTGAATATTTTACAGGTAAAAAGCGATTTAATTTGGAGAAACTGAATAGAGCTTTTACAAGTGTTGTTTTAGTCAAACCACATTAAAATTATATCCTTAAATTTTCTCCTAGAAGTCACATATTTACTGTATATTCACAACCATTAGTCATCTGCCTCACAATTCAAGACAACGTGTCAGTGTTTGTTACAGCATGTGTCCAAATGCACTCTTAAGAGCAAGAAATTGATCAGGCAGAAAAAAACTACAGTTTCCCTGGTTGCAGCAACTTATATTTAAATGAATGATGATTTCATAAGCCTTCCAAAAAAGTCAGTTTTGTTCCCTTTATAACACGGATCCAGCGCTCAATATTTCATTCCATCTATTTATTAATAAAAATCACTAATTTGGATGGAAACATACATAGCTTGATTTTCAAAGAAGTCACTTGGTCTATAAACTCAAGTGCTATACTCCAATGGCTTTGCATGCAGCAAGCAGACAGAACAGTTACTATTGATTGATTGTTTTACCTTCAAATAGATTATTAATAACTACAGCTAGATCACTGAGTCAGCTAGCGAACCAGATCAATCCATTTCATAAACCAAACATTCAATGGACCAGTTGATTCATTGATCAGATCTGATTCAGTAGAGCATAAGTGAATTAAAGTTGCCCTGATTGGCATTTGAGTGAATGACTGAAATTCCATACAGTAAGCTTGGAATAAGCTACAAGTCATAATTTCAATTCAAACATTTCTGTTCATAACATTTCTTGATTGATGTGCTATCATAGACGGAAAAAAATATGATGTAAAATTATAATGAGAATAGAGTTTGCCCAAAAGCACTTGAACACATCAGAAAACTTTCTCATCTGCTGGATAGGCACTGTTGAGGAGAGGACATGCATAAAGCCTCCCATCCTCCCAGTGATGCCGATCAATACTTTTTCCATTTGTTGAAAAGCTTGTGTTTATTCAAACACTCTCAGTAGAGAGAGTGAATGAGAGCGAATCAGTCAGAACTGTCTGCCTCCTTTTCCACATCTCTGTTTTGGCTCGATATGTCCATTACATTACTTTTCATTTTAACCCAGATTTCATTCCAGTTGTTTTGCTAGTTATATCATATTCCTTTATATCCAGTATGATCCTGAGAGATTTAATTGAATGCTTTTGCAACATCCTTCTGATCATTTATCATCTGAACATTTATCATCAAGCATTTTAAAACAGCATCTTTAGTTAAGGGCGAGCAGTGATAAGCTTAAAAGGCCCTCTTGATTGATTATTCTACAGTATATTCATAATCTTTAACCAGTGCCCTATAGCAAAGATATTATTTTGTTCAAAGCCTTTATTTATTAGTTAGTAAAGTATCACCAATGTTGTGGCTTAGAGACTCATTAGCATCTTCCTCAGTTTGTTATCTATCTCCCTGATGCTGCACTCTCTTCACACCTTTCAATGTCTCTCTTTCTCTTTGGTCATTCTTGTCATTCTGAAACAGGTTTGAGAGAGCATGAATAGCATGAATAGTTCTCTGGCAGTACATCCATTTAAAAGTGTTATGGCTAATAAATGGCAGTCGTTGTGTATCGCCTTCTTTATATAGTGATACTATTGCATTAGATTCTTAATGCATTTAAAGACTCTTTAAAGAAAAAATAAGCTCATTTTACAACTACGCTAGAGTTAAAGAATTAGCCCACCCAAAAATTAACATATATTTACTATTTAGTCACCCTCAAATGGTTCCAAACCATTTCCCAACGTTGGAAACCTGTAACCATTGGCTTCCATAGTATTTGTTTTACTTAAAAGGTCAATGGTTACAGGTTTTCAGCTTTCAACTCACAAGTAAACAAGAAAAGGGTGAGTAAATGATGTCAAAATTATACGTTTTGGGTGAACTATCCCCTTAAGCAATGGAGTTTTATCACTACCATTACTATTATCATTACTGTTCAGCCAATCTCTGGGTCTGGCAGGAGCACTTTTAGCTTAGCTTAGCATAGATCATTAAATGGAATTAGACCATTAGCATCTCACTCAAAAATTAACATATATTTACTATTTACTCGCCCTCAAATGGTTCCAAACCATTGACCAAAGTTGGAAACCTGTAACCATTGGCTTCCAAAGTATGCAAGTATTTGTTTTACTTACTATAAAAAGTCAGTGGTTACAGGTTTTCAGCTTTCAACTCAAACAGACTTGGAAAAAGTAAAGGGTGAGTATATGATGTCAGAATAATACTTTTTGGGTGAACTATCTCTTTAAACAGTGGAGTTTTACCATTATTATTACTATTACCATTACTATTCAGCCAATCTCTGGGTCAGGCAGGAGTACTTTAAGCTTATCTTAGCATAGATTATTAAATCGAATTAGACCATTAGCATCTCACTCAAAAATGACCAAAGAGTTTTCCATTGTATGGTAGAATATAGTTCTGTGCCATATCAGAAATGAACAACTTTTAATTTTCTGTCGGTCTTAGCAAACAAGTCAGAAGAATCAAACTTTAATTAGGAAAATTATTCAAACTAAACTAACTCTAGGGGATTTTCAAAATAAGTGGAGTGTTTCTTTAATAAAACTAAATTCTATTCATTGTGAAATTCATTCAATAAAAAACTAGAATAATTCCTTAATGTATTAAAAAATGAAAGAAAATATTTCAAAATGGTTGTCTCTATGGCCATGTACACACATTAATCCTATTCTACACACACACAGTTGTGTAGTGAAAACTGTATTCAATAATTAACTTCCAAAAAATGCAAGTAGAGACAATCGCGTTTACAAAGACCACACTGTAAATTTTCAGCAGTGACAACAGCATTTAAATATGGCAGTGAATCACCTAAATGATTGTTCAGTGTGTGTGTAGAGAACATGAATCACAACTGAATTGCATGATTATGATTGTTGTGGAAGAAGTACAAAATCACAATCCTTCATTTTCCTTCGGCTTAGTGTCTATTTTTAGAGGTCGCCAACTATTCCAGAATATGTTTTACGCTGCGGATACCCTTCCAGCAGCTATCCGGTACTGGAAAACACGCTCTCACATTCACACACATACACTGGAGCATCTGGAGAATACCCACACCTACTGGCCCAGCCGGGACTCAAACCAGTGACCTTCTTGCTGTGAGATGACAGTGCTAACCACTGAGCCTCCATGCCACCCGTACAGAAATCAAGCAGAGCCTAAAAGTGCAATTACAGTAATTACTCCAACAAAAGTCTTCGTTTTCAGTTTTATTTCAAAGTACAAAAATATTAAACAGCTTAAGCTGAGAGGCTCTCCGTTTTTTATCATTTTGAATCAATTTGCAAATTTTGTGAATCATTAATGAATTGGTGATTCATTAACTGTAGACTCACAGATTTCATCAGAGTTGTTGACTTGAGAACAAATGCTGTTAAATGAAATTCATCAATGAGCTATTTAGTGTGATTTGTTTCACATTGTGTAAAATTTTGCTGATTGAAAAATGCCCAGATTAAGATATAAATAAACATTCATTCATTTATTTTCTTTTTGACTTAGTCCCTTTATTAATCTGGGGTCACCACAGCGAAATGAACTGCCAACTTATCCAGCACATGCTTTACGCAGCGGATGCCCTTCCAGCCGCAACCCATCTCTGGGAAATATCCTTATACACTCACTCACACTCATACACTACGGACAATTTAGCCTTCCCAATTCACCTGTACCGCATGTCTTTGGACTGTTGGGGAAACCGGAGCACCAGGAGGAAACCCACACTAAAACGGGGAGAACATGCAAACTCCACACAGAAATGCCAACTGACCTAGCCGAGGCTCAAAGCAGCGACCTTCTTGCTGTAAGGTGCAGCTGCGCCACTGCACCGCCCTCAACTACTGTTGACAGGCCTATTTCATAACATTTAAAAACTACTCAGTGATTCAATCACTATGGCATGCTTACGTTGTATTATAAATATTACTATGGTATCCCTTTGATATGCCAAAACAAGTCATTAAGTTGCGCCATGTCCAAAAGTAGTAATACAACGTCATACATTCATTCACTCATTTTCCTTCAAATTAGTCCCTTATTTATCAGGGGTTGCCACAGTGGAATGAACTGAAGACTATTCCGGCATATGTTAAGTGCAGCGGATACCCTTCCTGCCGCAACCCAGTACTGGGAAACACCTATACACTCTCACAGTCACACACACACATACACTGTGGCCAATTAAGTTTATTCAATTCACCTATAGCGCATGTCTTTGGACTGTAAGGGAAACCGAAGCACCCGGAGGACACCAATGCGAACAACGGGGAGAACATGCAAACTCCACACAGAAACGCCAACTGGCCCTGCCAGGACTTGAACCAATGACCTTCTTGCTGTGAGGCTACAATGTTAACCACTGATCCACCGTGTCACCATTACAAAAGTTATTATTACTGCAAATACAGTAAACAACGACCAAAAATGTCTGTCTTTGTTATTTGCTTTCTTAACAAAGACTTGTGCATTTTAACTGAAAATCTTGACACACACAGGGGTAATAAAAATGCAAACACACATACACAGACCTGTGCCTCATAGCCTTTATGATGCTATGATAAAGATTCAAGATTTTTGTAATAGGAAAAATGAAATGGCATTGAATAGTGAATGAGTCATTCTGCTCAGAGTAACAGGTAACACTGTAACTCTCTCTCTCTCTCTCTCTCTCTCTCTCTCTCTCTCTGTGTTTCTCTAACCTTTATTTCAAGTCTGAATACTGTTCATACATTGAGAGTTACTCATACTGCAGTGGCCTGATCATTCATTCATTCATTCATTCTCCGTCGGCTTAGTCTCTATTTCAGAGATCGCCACAGCACAATGAACCGCCAAGCATTCCAGCATATGTTTTATCTAGCGGATGCCCTTCCAGCTGCATCCCAGTATTGGGAAAGTGGCCTGACTATCTGTCACAAAAAGGAATGCTTTCATTCATTCATACATTCATTTTCTTTTCGGCTTAGTCCCTTTATTCATCAGGGGTTGCCACAGTGGAATGAACGACCAACTTATCCAGCATATGCTTTACACAGCGGATGCCCTTCCAGCTGCAACCCATCATTGGGAAACACCCATCCACTCTCATTCACACACACTACGGACAATTTAGCTTACCCAATTCGTCTATACCACATGTCTTTGGACTGTGGGGGAAACCAGAGCACCCGAAGGAAACCAGCCAGAGCTCGAACCAGCAACCTTCTTGCTGTGAGGCGATTGTGCTACCCACTGTGCCACTGTGACTCCAAAAGTATGCTTTATGGTTTATTAAAATTATTTTAAAAAAGTAATCGATGACATACCTCAGGGCTATTCAATTGAACTATTTGTTCCGGCCCTCCAAATAGTGTGACCAAAACATTTCATATAAATTTAGTTCAGTTGAAAAATGGCCACTATAGTTATAAAGTGACGTGCATCTGTTCAATACAGCACGAGCTGCAGTTGAAGGCTGCACAGAGCGTGAGTCACCTGACATTAAGCGAGTGGCACGAGCAGCCGAAAACATTTGGATATGTTTATAGAAAAGGCCTTCTGTACAATGCACTGATATCGTTAATATGGATGCAATGATTAGCCGATTTCACTATTAACCGTGCTTCAATTTATTAACGTTAATAATCGTAAAGGCTTCTCAACGCCGAGTTTCTGTTGCACAGAACAAAACTGCTGCCACTAAACAAAGTTATGTCAACTGTGTACTAGTTTAAAGTTCTGAGCTTATACCGAGGCTAATACGCACGCACGCTGGATTAGTTATAGCAGCAGGTCTTTTCCGCACGCAAGTACATTATTTCCAATGGAGACGTGCGCATATTTGGAACGACGCACTCGCGCCCACAGGCGCACACAGAAGAAATGATGAAGAAATGAAGAAGTGGTGAGAGTTGTGTAGTGGTGAGAGTTGTGCGTGGCTTTCAGTGCAATGTAAACAAAAGATATGTTAGACAAGTTATTAAAATGATTATGTATGTATGAACACAGATAATTCACAAACAGTTCACTTAGCTAATTTATAGCTTAAATTAACATTAGACAAAAACTATTTTTTATTTATTTATTTTTATTTATTTATTCATTGTTCTGTCACTTATTTTCATTGTAAAATTATCACTCATCTTTAAATTAAAAAAAGTAATTTAAGTCTAAAGAGAGAAATAGACTATTATTTGTTTTTAAATTAATATTTTGTGCAGCATTTGGTTACTGAGCAGCAATAATCAACACTCTCAGTTTTCTTGTGATTTTGTAAACTAGTGTTTTGAATTGAATAAATGCATAATAATCATGATAACCGTGAAACCATGATTATTCTTCAGACTATAATCGTACAACCAAAATCTATAATCGTTGCATCCCTAATTGTTATGCAGTTCAAAACATTACATATGAATGTGTTTGAAATACTACAGTTGAATCTGTTAGTTAAAAAGCCACATTGTACAAAGCAGTGATGTTATGTAGTTTCAGAATACAACATATTAATGTTTTAATGTAGAAAAAGCCAACATGGGTGTCTTAAGGAGCAAAAATACAACATATGGGCTCTTATATTGCTGTTGTGTTATCACTTATTTTGCAAGTCATATCTCTCTCTGGCCCCTAATTTGGGATGCTTTTCATAAACTGGCCCCCATGACAAACTATTTGAATAGCCCTGACATACATTCTGCCATCAATGACGTAAAAGCATTTGCTTCATTTTTGTTTGTGTCAGTGTGTATATGCGTGTGTGTGTGTGTGTGTGTGTGTGTGTGTGTGTGTGTCACTGTGTCTGTTGAGGCAGACAGAGCATCTGGAAGTGGCAGAGGTAGTGGTCTGTGTCAAGATTACTAACATAACTGTCAAAGCAATGTGCTGGAGAGCTGGAGAGAAAGAGAAGGAAGGGGAAGAAAATAGTCCATGTGACCTTTGAAGGCAAAAGGGTATATTGATGTACCAGCAGCCCAACTGGCATGCATGTACTGTAACACACACTTATAGTGTCGTTCATTTAAACTATAGGGGGTATTTACTAATTATTCTTTTTCTGACGAAAGAGTGAAATGTTAATAAAACTGTGCAAAGTGTGATAATATGCTGGATTTGTCTTTTTGTTGACTCAAGAGAGAGGTCAAGGACAGAATGATTATTACATGACATGGTTGACCAAACAGAGTCAAATATTCAAGCGTTAAGGGTTGTTATTATTATAATTTCTTATGTTTTTGCCAGTAAATAAGAAATAAAGAAGTTAATTGCTATTTTTTTAATTACAGTAAATTTACCTCAAAGTACTTTCAGCAAATACAGTTGAAGTCAGAATTATTAGCCCCCTTGGATTTTTTATTTGCATTTTTTAAAAATATTTCCCAAATGATGTTTAACAAAGCAAGGAAATTTTCACAGTATGTCTGATAATATTGTTTCTTCTGAAGAAGGTTTTATTTGTTTTATTTCAGCTAAAATAAAAGCAGTTTTTAATTTTATAAAACCCATTTTAAGGTCAAACATATTAGCCCTTTAAGCTGTATTTTTTTCAATAGTCTACAGAACAAACCATTGTTATACAATAACTTGCCTAATTACCCTAACCTGCCTAGTTACCCCAATTAACCTTGTTAAGCCTTTAAATGTCACTTTAAGCTGTATAGAAGTGTCTTTAAAATAGTCAAATATTATTTACTGTCATCATGGCAAAGATGAAATCAATCAGTTATTAGAAATGAGTTATTAAAACTATTATGTTTAAAAATATGTTGAAAAAAAATCTTCTCTGTGTTAAACAGAATTTGGGAAAAAAAATAAACAGAGGGCTAGTAATTCAGGGGGGCTAATAATTCTGACTTTAACTGTAGATCCTGCTTGTAATCGCTGTAATTCCACCCCAGCCACTCATGCACATTGGTCTTATAAAGCTTAACTGCTCTTGGGACACTATTTTTAAAACTATATGTTTTTTGGGACTATATTTATCTCCCCTTGCCCACTGATTGCAATTTTTGGGATTTTTCCCATGTCATATACTCTTGCAAAGATACAATCTGACTGCATAGCTTTTAGTGTGCTCCTGGTCAAACGACTAATATTGCTTAGGTGGAAGGATCAGAAATCTTCAACCCCCAACACAGTGGATCCGTGATGTCCTCGTCTTTCTAAAGTTGGAAAAAATGAGACCGTCTAGAAGTTCATCTAACCAGTTTAAGAAAATTTGCGACCCATTTAAGAAATATATCCAAGAAAACACTGTACTGTCAAATATAGACCAAGTCCTTGCTCCAGCAAATTGATTCTTTTTCTTTCCCAATTTCAAAGTAGAGTGTATTGTGTGGTACAGATTTGTAGTTTTTGTTAAGCCACATTATTATTTACCTCTTTATTTGTTGGTATGTTTTTTATTTTATTTTATTGTATGCACTTAAGTTGATACTATTAAAATATAATTGTTTTTGTCTTTTTTTTTAATGTAATTTGCCATCAAATTTATAAACAAAATTATATTAAAAAACAATTGTAAATTTTCATATCACTAATTTGAATGTGTGATAAAATCTTGCAGTTATGACTTTTTTTCACATAACTGCTAATAGACATTAGAAATTATTAGCCCCGGTTAGAATTTTTTTTTCTTTTTTAAATATTTTCCAAATGATGTTTAACAGAGAAAAGAAATTTTCACAGTGTGTCTTATAATATTTTGTCTTCTGGATAAAGTCTTATTTGTTTTATTTTGGCTAGAATAAAAATAGAATAAAAAGCAGTTTTTAATTTTTTAAAATCCATTTTAAGGTCAAAATTATTAGCTCTTTTAAGCTATTTTATAGTCTACAAAACAAACCATCATTATACAATAACTTGTCTAATTACCCTAACCTGCCTAGTTAACCTAACTAACCTAGCTAAGCCTTTAAATGTCACTTTAAGCTGTATAGAAGTGTCTTGAAAAAATCAAGTCAAATATTATTTACTGTCAAAAAGAAATTCAAAGGGGGGTTAATAATTCTGACTTCAACTGTACAGGAATCAGAAAGGGAAACTCAATACCCTTTTAATACCTTTTTTTTAAGACTCTTTCCATACATTTTAAGACCTTATATCCACCTTAGGTTTCAACTGGAAACACTGGTGATATTTTAACTTACAGTATATTTACTAAATATTAATGTAAGAAACTAATCTAAAACTAAAACCATAATCATAAACTGAAAAAAAAAATCTATTAAATCTAGCTAATTCAGCAAGTTGGCGCCTATAGAACTGCAGATATAATGGGGTTGCTTTGGTTACTGCAGTAAAGTAACTCAAATCTAGCAGGATTTTATTGATTTCATAAACTACACAGCATCCTGATATTCGCAGATTTAATTCAGGCAAACTTTAATACAACAATACAATCAATGATATAAAATGTAATTCCTTGCAAAATAGCATTTCAGACTTTTTAATAATTTTTCAGGGCCTTAAATTTCTCTACATTCTTTACATTGATTTATCAACTTGAAATACTTTTTAAGACCCCTCGGACCCCCTGATGTTTGTTTAAAAAAAGTCTTAATTGTTGATGATTAGAATGTTTAAAATAACAGCATTTATTTGTAGTATAAAGCTGATGTGACATTGTACACTTCTTTACATTTCTGTGATACTTGGATAAATTAAATGCATCCTTGCCGAAATAAAGCACTGAGAAATTGCCAGTCTTATCTTTTGTCAACAATTAATCCTGTAATATGCAGTAACCTAAAGTTGCTATTAAAACTGCATTTCAAATACATTTCTGACTTTTGATTGGGGACAGCATAAGTGTTGCCTGATGTTGAGAAGGGGCCATTTTTTGCCAGTGGAAAATCTCTCTTTGTCAGTGACACACACACATACTTTACAAACAGAGACAGGTAACTAGGTGACACAGGATCAGTCTAGTCAGCTCAAGTATTCTGTTATTATTTTAATTAGGGTTTGTGCTCATGTCAGGCCAATGAAGAGAAAGACAAGAAGAGATTGAGAGCTGGAAAACAGTGACACAGAGCAGATGATGAAAAATTAATTAATCTGTTCAGATGATTAGCTCTATCTTTACTTTCTCCTTTCCCCTGGGTATGTGTTTAAATGACAATAACTGCTCAAATGGTCCATGACAAGGACACTAAGGCAGTCTGAATGATAAACTATATGACTTCTTTTTTGTCATAACTGTAAGTAATGATTACAAAATACAGAATAAAACACTGTCAAGTGGACTAATCGCCAATAAGCACATTCAAAGCGTGTCTGTGGATATTTTTATGCAACTGTAAAGAATAATATGATCTGTTGATGCTGATAACCTTGAGTTCTGTCCAGAGACATATAATGCCATTGCCTTTCAGGTGTCCTGAGTTCCAGTCCAAGCTTGTGAACCTTTTCTCGATCCCAGCCCCCCCTTTTTTCTGCAATATCACTTCCTGTCTACAAACTGTCCTATCGTAATAAAAAAAACATCCAAAACAAATCTTTATAAAAATAAAAATAATAATTAATGTCAAGACAAGTTAGCATGATGGCTCAGTGGTTAGCACTGTCGCCTCACAGTAAGAAGGTCGCTGGTTCGAGTGCCGGCTGGACCAGTTGGCGTTTCTGTGTGGAGTTTACATGTTTCTGCCACTGAATAAGTAATAAGAAAATTAATATTGCCACAATTCCGACAGTTTTTCTTAAAACTGTTAGCTTAAATCTTACAAATTTGACTTTTCTTCTTTGAATTGTGTGATAGAATCTTTTTTCTCTTATAATTGCAAAATGTAAACTCGAAGTTGCATTATAAATTAGAATGTGTTTGTATTTCAGGATGTTGAGAAAAGTTAATACATGCCATTTCTCACAATTACCTAATTCACCTGTACCGCATGTCTTTGGACTGTGAGGGAAACCAGAGCACTCGGAGGAAACCCACACGAACACGGGAAGAACATGCAAACTCCACATAGAAATGCCAACTGACCCACCTGAGGCTCGAACAAGCGACTTCCTTGCTGTTAGGTGACAGCGCTACACACTGCACCACTGCACCGCCCTCCTGTTGTTTAAGATTTTGATTTGTTTGCTTAGTGTTATTGGTTATTTTGCTGAAAGGTCTGGACATTTGCAATGACTGAATTCGTTTGTCGAACATGGACATGAAACATGGTCAAGACGTGCCTGAAAATACCTTTAGCCATAGGTCTCAAACTGCATTCCCAGAGGGCCGCATCTCTGCACAGATTTGCTCCAACCCTAATCAAACACAGCTGATCCAATAATCAAGGTGTTCAAGACTATTAGAGACGCAGGTGTGAGTTGGAGCTAAACTATGGCGAGTTGCAGCCCTCCAGGTATTGAGTTCGAGACTAGGGCTGTGTGATTAATCGAAATTGAATTGCAATTTGAAACGTTGCAATTAACTAATTGCAAGAGGCTGCAATATGAAATAAATAAATAAATAAATATATATATATATATATTTCCACCCAGAGCAAATGCGTGACTGCCGGCAAATGCGTGACTGCCGACAATCGCGTTTTGAATTTACAAATTGGATTTGTGTATTTATGAATCACATTTTTAATTTAAGAAATTTTATTTGTGTATTTATGACTTGTGTTTTGAATTTACGAATTGGATTTGTGTATTTATGAATCGCGTTTTGATATATATATACAATTTAATTTCCCCCACCCAGAGCAAATGCGTAACTGCCGGCTGTGTGTGACAGGCTTACTAGCCAATTGAGTGAGCACACTTTTAATCTGCCCAATCAAAATTGCGCAATAGAACTACAGCCACAATAAAAAAAAGAAAACAAACAGGAAAGCGCTGACAAGTGGGATTATGGTGTCTGCTGCTTCAGAAGCATTAATAGATGAATTTAAATATTTAAACAAACAGTATTTGTAATATGCCAACATTTTGGTTTCAAAGTCACAGACACCAAACAAAAACAGGTAATTTTCTAAAAACAGAATTGTTGCAAAATCACAATCGCAATATCTTTCAAAAAAAAAAAAAAAAAAAAAAAAAAAAAAAAAAAAAAAAAAATCGCAATTAAATATTTTCCCCAAACTGCACAGCCCTATTCGGGACCATCGCCTTAAGTTGTGCTTTTCCCTGAAAATAACTGATTGTTCATCAAACAGTCAGATTCAATCATTCAACCACCCATTAGTATAATAGTATTATGCAAATATACCAAAATGCAAATACTCTTAAATGTATAGCTGCCGGTACACATATAGCTTATCTGAAAAGTTTCCAGCCACCGTGAATGCATTCAAACATGGACTACCAAGTTTTTTCCTTGCCAACAAACAAAAATATGCATGTGCCAATGTTACAGTGATTCACTGTTATTTTAAGAATTCTGTTTATAATATTGAGTTCGTGCTCCTTCATTTCCTGTCCTACATTCAGTCATTATTGGCTAAAATTGAAGTGAACCATGAAGTTTAATGTACAATTGCAATAACACAAACACAAATCATGTATATAACTATTTTTTCAGAAGCATGTTTGATTAGATTATGCAAGCCTGTTTTAAAAGGGTTATTTATATATTTGAGCTTGTGTCTGACTATACTATAGTCAGCTGATTGCAAGATTTCTTTTTAAACATTAATGAAATCTGTTTCAGAAATCATCACTGGTAGAAATATCTATATTACATGAGTTAGAGCATTGAAGTGCTCCTTAACTAATGGAACTGGCTTTGGCAAATAACCATGTTACTTGTATTCACACATGCACTCAAACTTCTAAGGAAAAAGATCTTGATATATGAAATGTATCCATTTCATTTAAAACCTTTAAAACAGAACAGCATCCATTTAAAAATGCGGTATAATCATAGTTGTGCTGCATCGTGGTCTGCAATCCATTAGGAGTGCATGGGAAATATTAATACAAATCTCAGTTGGTGGTCTTGCAATTGAGGAAACTAAGCTTAAAACTTGGCATCCTTTGAAGCAATTGTTTCTTAAGCCTGTAATAACTGCAGTTCTGGTGGAACTTGATAAGACGCCTGTAGGATAATTATACGTTAGTTGGGATGCTGAAAACAAGGCGGTTGCTATTATAGTGGAAAGCTACTGGTGCGTTTGTTTTAACACAGGATGTAATGCCTGACCTCAATGCTGATCCACAATATAACAGCAAATCGATACTCCCAGCGATCAAACGTACACGTGAGCCTCGAGCTAGAACAGAACAGACCACGAGTTGCATCATTTGCATCGCAGAGGTCAACAATAGTGATGCTCTCAGGAGCTGAAAATAGATCACTTTTAAGCCAATGGGTTCATAAAGTTTTGCTTGAATCTTTCATTGCTGCACTGTACAGTCAGGTCTGTAAATCTGCACCTTCTGATGTGCCGCATTTTTGATGTACAAAATGTTCAGTTGGGTTTATATGAATTATAGGCTTATGTTCCTGCAGAAAACACACTGATGAATCATCTCTGTCATAGAAAGATAGCAGCATCCCTGTGGGAGATCACACACACATACACGCACAACTACAAATGTAAAGAATGAAGTGAAGAACTGGAAGTGTAATAAATCCGTTTGGAGATGGTGGGTGGTGGGCTACCGTTTATTTACAGGCTAACACAAAGTCAGCCAAGGAGATTTTATGCTTATATAAGCAACTTTGATTAAATGTGTTAAGTGCACTATTATGCATGTGTCATCTGTCATGATATGTCACTATATCTCACCATTCGATACTATGGAGCCAGATCAGTGTCAAAAATAATACATTTACAAAATAAAAGTCATACATGCACAGCACAATTCACCTTTACAAAATCCAATTTGTAAATTCAAAACACAATTCAGAAATACAATGTATTGTGAATTCACAAGTAAAAATCATAAATATTTTTGCCAAATGAATTAGATTCGTGTATTTGTGAATTGTGTTTTGAATTTAACAATTGGATTAGTGTATTCATGAATAACATTTTGAATTTAAGAAATTTTATTTGTGTATTTATGACTTGCGTTTTGAATTAACGAATTGGATTTGTGTATTTATGAATCGAGTTTTGAATTTACGAATTGGATTTGTGTATTTATGACATTTTAAACTTGGTCAGCAACAACACTCAGTTAAGTTGTGGTATTTAAATGTTCAAGGTGTCCCAAGAAAATATCCTCCACTACAAGAATGGATGAATCAATGAAAGGATGCTGTATGCCAATATCCGACCCTACCATTCAAATGTTGCAGCACAAATTGAAACTCATCAGACAACATTTCCATCAATCTTCTATTGTCCAGTTTTGGATGCTCTGCTTAAAGGTTTGACATTTGGTGTGTTCAGAGACGCTCTTCTGCAGATCTCAGTCGTAAAGTGACTATTATATTTACTGTTGCCTTTATATTAGCTTGAACCAGTCCGACCTCTGGCATCAAAAATGCATTTTTGCCCAAAGAACTGCTGCTCACTGAATATATTCTCCTTCTCTGACCAATCTCTGTAAATTTAGACACGGATGTTATTCATGCCCAGTCCACTGTAATAACTCATGATTTTTTTTTCTCAAACACATTCATCATCTGGGCACTGCAGCTAAAGAGCTCTCATTCCAAATGCAGTTGAATTTCAGTCTGAATTTGTTGTGTTCAGGTTTGTTTACCTTGTGGGGACTAAATGTGTGCAAAGATAGTGAAAACCAAAATAAAAACAAGGCAAATACATCATGAATAATATCTAAAAGATATTAGGGCCACAAAAGAGTGAAAATGTTTGGAGAAAAATGTAGTTACAAATTAAAAAAAAAAAAAAAAAATATATATATATATATATATATATATATATATATATATATATATATATATATATATATATATATATATATATATATATATATATATATATATATATATATATATATATATATATATATATTTAAAATAAATTAATATTATATTAATATGAGTAAACATGCATCAGTGTAAATGAAATGAACAAACAAGTGAATTAAAGAGCCCATATTATACATGAAATAGGGTCATATTTAGGTTGTAAGGGTCTCCAACAACAGTCTAATATGCATGCAAGGTCATAAAACACTTTGATGGTCTTATAATCTGCATTTATTTTTACCTAATTATCCCAACGACTCCCATATGAATCGTTCAGCGATTCATTTGTTCCCAACCCCCTCCTCAGCGCAAAGCTAATCTGCGCTGATTGGACCGATGACAGCCTGCTGCGATTGGTCGACAGTGACAGGCTTCAGCACGAGACAGAGTGAAATGCCCAGCTGGTAATCAACTATATAAAAGTAGTCACAGTGCACACGCGCTTCATGGTGTAAGGCTTTTTTCACACACACACACACAACCCTCCTCAGAAGAACTGGGGAGATCGACGCGAGTCTCTCTCTCTCCCTCTCCCTCTCTCTCTCTCACACACACACACAACGCTCCTCAGAAGAACTAGGGAAAGCGACGCGAGTCTCTCTCTCTCTCTCTCTCTCTCTCTCTCACACACACACACACACAACGCTCCTCAGAAAAAAACTAGGGAAAGCGACGCGAGTCTCTCTCTCTCTCTCTCTCTCTCACACACACACACACAACGCTCCTCAGAAGAACTAGGGAAAGCGACGCGAGTCTCTCTCTCTCTCTCTCTCTCTCTCTCTCTCTCTCTCTCTCTCTCTCACACACACACACACACACACACACACACACACACACACACACACACAACGCTCCTCAGAAGAACTAGGGAAAGTGACACGAGTCTCCTGTCTCCTAGCTTACGATCGATCGCCATAGCAACGACAAACGGCAGTGGAACGCGAGCTCACAAAAGCCTTTAATGTTAAATCCGTAAACAAAGCGGCACGCGTCGCGTTTTTAACGTGGCTTACATGTGATAAGAGAATATAAAGAGTAACCGCGTGTACTGTACCAGGTTAACAACTCATCTTTGGGTAGAGACTGTCAATATTATCCATCTGAGCACAGCGTGACTTCATTCGACCGGCGGCGTCTGTGTGTGTGTGTCTAGTGTTTTTTCTGTGTTAGTGGGCGGGGCCGCAGGTTCCAAATCTCCCTGGTTTGCGCGCGTAACTACTGGCGAGGCTTGTGTTTCGTGGCTGCGTCATCGCGAAACACCTAATGACTCGTTATCAAGGCGACTCGTTTGAAGCACTATGAGTCGACTCTTTTATAGATGAATCAATAGTTTTAAACACTGTACACTTACAGATTTAAGCCTTAGCTGGATATTTCACTTCACTTAGAGCTGTGTTACACACTACATGGAAGGGCATTTTCAAAAACCCATAATATGGGCTCTTTAAAACTGGATGTACTATTTGTAAAATAATTACTACAAATTAATATTAAAATAAATACATTTGATACAAAAATAGATTTAGGATTAAGGTAAATAACATTATAAATACACAAATACAGAAATTATAATATTTTTTTCTAATTAATATTTTAGAAATGTTAATCATCAATTCTAAATGTTTCATCAATCTAAATAAATAATTATTCATGCACTCAAAACAAAAAAAATGTTTTTGCTACTTGTTCAAACTACTTATGTATATTAAGCGGAATCAACCCAATTCTTGAGGGGTTTTGTGGGATAACTTAATTGTTTTATGTTCAATCAACTTAAATTTGTAAAAACAATTAAGTTAACCTAATCGATTTGTGTTGAGACGAAATGAATGAATTGCGTGGAACCCTGCATTTTTACAGTGTATAAATTGGGTTGTTATACAAGAAATGTTATCTATCCACCACCTCTCTCTCTCTCTCTCTCTCTCTCTCTCTCTCTCTCTCTCTCTCTCTCTCTTTATAAATGTATATTATATATAAATGAAAAGGAAAGTCCAAACATACTGTCGATTTTGTGTGAAATCCACAAATGCTGGAAATAAGAGCTTGGAAGCTAAACTCATTAAAAAGGGAAGTGAACGGTAGTCAGTGTAATTATTCACACTCTTTAAACTAAGCAAACATGTCTTACAGAGGCCTGGTGAGGAAGCAGTGGTGGACCATGGAGGCACCAGCTCAGTTCTGAATATCCATTATGAGAAAGAAGAGCTGGAGGGTTAGTGTACAAACACACGCACACAAACACACACCGTTATTCATGTGATACTGCCAACAGCACAGCGCAGTCATATTAAGAGCAAAATCGCAGTGAATCAGTCCTATATTCGTTTGACCACAGGTCACAGGACTCTTTTTGTGGGTGTGCGGATGCCCATGGACAGACCGTCTCACCGTCATCACCGGCCGCACAGCTCCAGACACCGCCGCAGATCTGACAGGATGAGGGCCGGAGGCTCAGCCCAGGATGACGACAACTCAGAAAGTACCCCAGGGGCACACGGTGAGGGCGAAAAGTCAAGGAAAAAGCACTTGTTGGTTCAGGTTAATAGGCATATCTAGAGAATTATATTCAGAAGATAAAATCTACACTCGCCAAAGCGTCAAATGCGAATACAATGTAACGTTGAAGCAGCGCGGCTATGAAGGGATATTTCTAATATAAACAAATAAAGTGAACATAACTTAATAGTAAAGAAGCTCAACATACCTTTTAGCCTTGACAGAGCCATTATTTGCTAGAATTTTGCTCCACCGATGACATTTTACCAGTGGGCGTCTCTGAGACGGCTTGAATAAATTATTTCGTTATGTAAATTAGCTTAATGTTATTTATTTAATGGCTCATTAGTTTAGTTAAGCTCCTGAATGAATCAGTGTTTGAATGTTGATTGAATGATTTAAATGAAAAGCCTTATCGCCACCTACTGCCGTAATTACGTAAAGTTAACGCGAAGAGAGAAAATCCCCAACGCTTATAAAAATATTGAGAGTGAAGCTTGAACATTGAAAAAAAATTAACAATGTCTATTATTTTTTAAAGCTAATCAAAAATCATATGTTAATAAGTTTTTTACCCTTTTCCAGACCGTTTTATTTACCAGAGTCAGTTTAATGGTTTTAGAAACTTAAGGTGGGATGTTTTTGAGTATTTATTTAATACACAGTTTTAGTTTTGTTTAAACTAGGGCTTATATTAAGAAAATTATATATCATATCAAAAGTTGTGTGACAGTTGGGAGTTAGCCTAATTTAATCCTGGTTTAAATAATGCAGCTGTTGATCTTTAAAAATAAAACAACAACAAAAGTATCATTTCCCATATACTGATGGCTAAGCATATTTTTATTTATTCATTTGAACAAGTCAATGATCAAAAACAACATTAGTTTTAAATGTTTACATGTGTATTATTGTTCAGTGTCACATAAAAAAACTGTCATACATACAAATTTACATATAAATGAAAGTGAGTGGGTAGCGCTGATGCCTCACAGCAAGAAGGTCGCTGGTTCGAGCCTCGGCTGGGTCAGTTGGCATTTCTGTGTGGAGTTTGCATGTTTTCCCCATGTTCGAGTGGGTAAAATACACCAAATTTAACAAAAAAAAATGTAAATATAAGCCTTTTAACAAGAAATGCATCACTTTTAGCTTAAACTGCACTGGGATGAATTATTGCCATTTTAATGAATTTCAATGGGGATTTTTCTTTTGTCCTTTAGTTATTGCATCTAGTGTAAAATACATTTATAAAAAGAAATAAGGCTGAAATATAAAAATTTTAATAAAAAATAAAATGTTTTGCTAAAATATATGCTGTATGCCCTGACAAATAGATCACAAAAATAAAATACAAAAGACAAACAGTCTATAGAAAAATCTTAACAATTACAATCAATGGTTGGATAACGATTTTTAAAAAAAGCATTAAGTCTTAAACCTTAGGCATTAAGTTTTATTACACTAAGCTTTTAAGCAAACGTGTCTGTCTATGTTAAATAATTAAATTATCAGCACTCTTAAGTGGTCTGCATATTGCTTACATTGTTCTTTCTTTCAAAACAATCTCTCACAGGAAAAATAAAATATAAAAATAAATAAATAAGTTATTATAGTATAATAATTGAGGCTTCATATATGGTTTGGCCTAGATGTTATTTATAGTCGCTAAAATAAATACACTTTAGAACCTAGTTACATCCTCTCAGCGTTTTGCCCTTGAGTCCACAAAACCGAAAAGCATAAACTCATATTTACAATAACAAACACTGAAAACTGCTCTGGTGAGACTTCTGTTTACTGCGCTTCCTTTCTCTGCTTCCTCTGTCACAGTGAAAATGAGGTCTACAAATATCATCTTGTCTGTGTCTCTCATTCTTTCTACTTCTCTTTTTTCAGACACTCCATCCCAGAGGGTTCGGTTTATTCTGGGCACTGAGGAGGACGAGGAGCATGTGGCACATGAACTCTTCACAGAACTTGATGAAATCTGTGTTAAAGAGGGCAAAGATGCAGAGTGGAAAGAAACTGCTAGGTACAAACAGTACTGTATATATTTCCTAATGTGCACACATTTCAGTGCCAAAATGTTGGGTTCAACAGTTCAAATTTAGCTGATGATTGATTATAAAGCTTGTTTGGCAAGCAAACAAGATCTCATAAGATCCTCGAGCCTGGGGTTCCCTCCTGTTTGCAAGGCGAGAGGGGAGTTTGAGCTCAGGTAGATCTCGAGAACTCCCCTACTGTAGTAGCTAATGAACAGATAGTAATTGCTCTTAAGAGATAACTACTTACTAGGAGCATGTCTATGGTGCTGATTTGGATTAGTCAATTAACTTAAGTTGCATGTTTTTGGACGGTGGGAGGAACCCAGGGGAAACCCACATGAGGGGAGAACGTGTAAACTCCGCACAAAAACGTTGGCTGGCTTGGTAAGGACTAGAACCAAAGACATTCTTGCTGTGAGTGCTAACCACTGGGCCACCGTGTCACCCATCTAGGAAAAGATGAGGAGTAGGGGTGGAAGGGGAGATTCTTCAAAAGAGGATGGTTGTGATATGGAACTTAGGGTATTTATAGTGGCTTAGGAATCGTCTGATTGGTGAATCATAAATTGAATAATGCAGGACCGTCCACAAGCAATCATAAGCATGTGATCCTCTCAAAATTAGTTTATAAATAAACTTCACTAATTCAAGAGTTTCAATGTTCACCCAAAACAGAAAATTTACTTAATATTCAAGAGGCTTCATAAGTTTCTTTCTTCTGCTGAACAGAAATAAAAATATATTAAAGTGTTGGAAATCAATAACCATTGACATACATTGAAAAAATACTATGGAAGTTAATGGTTTCCAACATATTTCAAAATATCTTCTTTTGTGTTTTGTTTCACAGAGCAAAGAAAGTCAAACAGGGTTGTAACAAATTGAGAGTGTGTAAATTATGACAGAATATATAAACTTACTGGACAATTTATTAGGTACACGTTACTAGTACCAGATTAGACCCCCTTTTGCCTTCAGAACTGCATAGATTCAACAAGGTAGTGGAAATATTCCTTAGATATTTTGGTCCATACTGACATCGTCATGCTGAATGACAATTGTTAACAAATATGATACCTTTTGGAAATTCTTCCTTAAAAAAGCAGCAATATTTATTTATGGTCACACGTTACAATAAGATTTCATTAGTTAATGTTTGTTAATGTATTTACTAACACAAGCGAATAATGAACAATACTTGTAGAACATTTATTAACCATAGTTCAACATTTACTAATGCATTACTAAAATCCAGATTCATGCTTGTTAACATTAATGCCCTGTGAGTTACAGTAACATGAACTAACAATGAACAAATGTATTTCCATTAACTAACGTTATGAAGAATAAATACTGTAGTAAATGTATTGTTCATTGTTTGTTCACGTTAATAAATAAATTAACAAACATTACCTAATACAATCTTATTGTAAAGTGTACCCATATTTATAAATTTTTAACGCAAGCCCCTATTATATACAATACTGAGGGTGTAAAACAGGCTAATCTGATTAAAACACAGACACTGATGATCCACAGAGGATCATTAATATGTATGGTCCAGGCAGTGTTTAATTGGCCCTAATGTTGTCTAGTGAGATTACAACAGTTACTATTTTTGTCCTTATTTTTAGTTTATCTAAGCTTACATTAAACTTTATACATATGTGGTACTCTTATTTTGAAAACGAGACAGGCTTAATGGGAGAAAAAAAGAGCAGCTCTGTGCAGCAGTCAGCCATGCATAGTCATGTTATCTCATCTGTCTGCAACACGTCAGAATGTAAAACATGGGCTATATGGATAATACATTTATTCAATGCCACCCTGAAGAGGCGTAATGTCTGTTTAAATTTAACTTTTAATAGTTTAACATCTATATTGTAGAGTTGTTTGTAATGAGACTTGTATAGACACATATATAGGTTTTTAATGAGGCAACAGACACATGTAAGCTGCTGAGTATGTGTTTAATGTACAGTATGTTTATGCGTTGTGTCATATCACTCAGCTCTTACTGTGAAAGGACAGCAATAAACCTAAAAAACTGATGTATTGATATTAACACCTGCCTGTGCTTTATATTCATTAAAAGCACAACTCTTAATACATCTCCGTCTGTCCCTTTTGTCAAGTATAATTATAATTTAGCCTATATTTCAATTTGTATTACTATATTTAATTGCTAGACACTTGATTGTACATAATGTAACACGTAAACAATGATTTGGAAAACATTTACTTATGTTTTGTCCTTCTCACTGTGGTATTGTTATTCTCTAATGTATGGCACTGTATTTATTACTTATTATACATTTTTTAATTTAAAATAATTGATATTATTTATTTATATATGTTGTGAAAGGTTTAATTATTTTAATCAAATTTTTATTACTATTTTATTTATTTTTCCTTTTTATTTACACTGCTTTACGCTATATTGTTTTTTTTTTCATACATTCTTCTGTGTCCCTGAGAGATCTCTGGACCCCAGTTTCAAAGCCTCACACACACCTTCTACTGCCCTCTAAAAGCTGATGAAGTAAAAGATGCTCTATATAAACCTTTTTTCCCCTTACGTCCTCTCAGGTGGCTAAAGTTTGAAGAAGACGTGGAGGATGGAGGAGAGCGGTGGAGTAAGCCGTATGTAGCCACACTCTCTCTCCACAGTCTCTTTGAGCTGCGCAGCTGCATAATTAATGGGACCGTCCTGCTAGACATGAAGGCAGGCAGCATTGAGGAAATAGCAGGTCAGTGAGAAATCAATGGGAATGACTCTCTGCACATATAACAGGAACACATTTGAAAAAAATGCCACCTTTAAAGGTTTAAATGGTTCTTGAAATGTCAGTGTATTAAGTGCTCGCTCGCCAATTGGCCTATCATGATCGATAATCAGATCACGGTAAAGCTTGTACAGTATTTATTTACGCAGTACACGAAATAAGTGAGAAATGGGTGGTACAGCAGTGTGGCAAGTGAGTGTGTGGGTCCTGTAGCGTATTAAGTCCACCTGTACTTAACACATACCGTAACCTCACACACTCCTACTCATGTTGGTGATAGACTCATACAAACACTCATGGGCTCATAATTTGAGAATCAAGTGGCACAGCTGTCAACTGCACATCACTTAAAGAGAAGGGAGAGAATAAATGTGCACTTAAGTGTGTCATATTTGCTATGTGAATAAAATAACATCCAGAGACAACTGATGCTATTTAAAGGTTGACTTTAAAATGTAGAAGTTGTGGCTCTTCTTTTTAAATTATGTATGTTTGAGTGGCTGGAAATGTAAAGTTACAGTACACCATTGGTATCCTTAGTTTGGAAACAATACTGAAATTTTGCAAAGAGGGTGGCAAAAATACAAAGTGGAAAGAAACTGCTTGGTACATTCAGTAAACAACATATGTTAATTTTTATTTTTAAAGCTTTAGTTGATAAATTACCACAGTATACTGCCTGACAAAAGTCTTGTCATTGATCCCAGTTGTAAGAGCAACAAATAATAACTTGACTTCTAGTTGATCATTTGGAAAAGTGGCAGAAGGTAGATTTTTAGATGAATCATTTGTTGAACTGCATCCCAATCATCACAAATACTGCAAAAGACCTATTGGAACCCACATGGACCCAAGATTCTCACAGATATCAGTCAAGTTTGGTGAAGGAAAAATCATGGTTTGGAGTTACATTCAGTATGGGGGTGTGCGAGAGATCTGCAGAGTGGATGGCAACATTAACAGCCTGAGGTATCAAGACATTTGTGCTGCCCATCACATTACAAACCACAGGAGAGGGCAAATTCTTCAGCAGGATAGCGCTTCCTTTCATACTTCAACCTCCATGTCAAAGTTCCTGAAAGCAAAGAAGGTCAAGGTGCTCCAGGATTGGCCAGCCCAGTCACCAAACATAAAAATTATTGAGCATGTCTGGGATAAGATGGAGGAGGAGGAATTGAAGATAAATCCAAAGAATCTTGATGAACTCTGGGAGACCTTAAGTATTTGTTGTTCCTAAAACTTTGATAGGCGAAAAGACTATTGTCAGGTAGTGTATATCCAGTTTGTTGGTGTACTGCTCAAATACTTATAATACCAGATTAGCAGATATACTCTTACTTAAAATGCTGTTTTTTCATACAGAGTTAGGGCGATCTGCATTCTCCAAGTATGCTCCATATGTATTGAATGAGCTTCAAGATATACTGCATATGGTCGGCACCAATGGTGTAGTGGTTAGTGCGTGCTCACGGCGACCCGAGTTCGATTCCGCCTTGCGGTCCTATGCCGATCCTTCCCCTCTCTCTGCTCCCCATGCTGTCCTGTCAATTCTCTCTACTGTTCTATCTAATAAAGGTGAAAACCCAGAAAAAAATAATTATAAAAAAAAAACATATACTGCATATGAAAACTGTATCATCTATTACTATATTAAAAAAATTAATGTCTGTCTATGGAGAACAGTGCGCATGTTTTAATAATAGATTATGGCTTATATTATTTTTGTTTGTGTCTATGTGATATGGACTTTTCTGTAACTCTGTCCTACATGCTGCCTGTCTTGACCAGGACTCACTGGTAGAAGAGATATTGTATCTCAAAGGGACTTTTCTGGTTAAATAAGTAAATAAATAAATAAATAAATAAATAAAGAATAAAAATTCAGTACAGTATATGGTATTAATGTCTAGTAATCTCAGTATATTCAGTAACAAAATGTAGGTCAACTGAATGCTTTTAAAATGTTTTTCTTTTTAATGCAAGATCCAATTTATTCTGTATTCAGTTAATTGTAAATGTTGTCAAATATAAAATATTATTTGATAACCATTTAGTTTTCTACTCACCACTTTCTGCGATGCTTCTTTTAAAACTGTGC
Organism: Danio aesculapii; assembly: GCF_903798145.1. Taxonomy (NCBI): domain Eukaryota; kingdom Metazoa; phylum Chordata; class Actinopteri; order Cypriniformes; family Danionidae; genus Danio; species Danio aesculapii. The sequence continues at coordinate 42,749,088 of NC_079440.1, forward strand.
ATGTGTGAGATGCTGGAAATGTCTGGTAACCTGAGCTGACATTGGAATACTTGTTTGGAAACAATACCACATTGTGCAAATCTATTAGCAGCACAATTACGGCACAATTCTACAAACCAACAAAATGTTCAGGACTGTTGCACTAAAGAATCTAAATTAAGTTAAAAAAAATCAGCTATTAAATAAAATAATCAATTGTAATAGTAAAATATTCAATTGACAAGTTCCCATGAATGTTGGATCCAGCCTTGCTAAAAAGTTCTTATGCATAATTCATACAGACGCACTCAGACGTATTGTTTCATTTTACATGTACTGTCTGTCAACCACTGACATCCAATAGACCCACAATACAACCTGCGTCTCATTGAAACCTGACTGATCTGATCAGTGTTGCAGTAGTGGTAAGAACAAGATTAAAGCTAGAGAAAGAGAAGGACAGGGAGGGGAGAATTAATTATACTGTAAAGGTTGGAGGAGAGTGATGCAGATTTACAGTGCTGCATCAGGAGGTTTAACAGAGCAAGAGAAAGCGCAATGAAAGTATTGCAGTGTTTAAAATGCTTGAATAAAACAAAACCAGTCCTAAATATGAGGCTGATTATCATCAGCATCATACAGATTAATGATGCACCTGATATGTATTTGTGTTCTAATGTGGACGGATTTGTTGTGTGTAGATTTGGTGCTTGAAAAACAGGAGACGCCTCATGAACTGGATGACAGTGTGAGAATGAAGGTCCGAGAGGCACTTTTGAAGAGGCATCATCACCAGAATGACAAGAAGAGGAACAACTTGCTGCCCATGGTCAAAACCCTCACAGAAGCCAACAGGAGACAGAGTGAAACTCATTTTATGGACAAGACAGGTGAGCTAAACTCATTAATGTTGCAACACAATGCAATATTATTGGTTAAAGAAAATCTGGATATGCTTAATTATAGCTGAATAATAAAGAGTTCAGTGCATGGAAATGACATAACATAAGATTCAAAGCTTCCTTTTAGTCATGTAAATACTGTGAGTGTAAAATCCAAGTGAAAAACAGGCTAATCTGAACAAAACACAGACACTGATGATCTAAAGTGGATCATTAATATGTATGGTCCAGGCAGTGTTTAATTGGCCCTAATGTTTTCTAGTGAGATTACAACAGTTACTATTTTTTCCCCTATTTTTAGTTTAATTAAGCTTATATTAAACTTTATATATATGTGGTACACTTATTTTTGAAAACAGCACAGGCTTTATGGAAGAAAAAAAAGCAGTTCTGTGAAGCAGGCTACCATGCATGGTCATGGAGAATGTTATCTCATCAGTTTGCAACAACAATGTAAAATGTGGGATATATGGATAATACATTTATTCAATGCCACCCCGAAAAGGCGTAATGTCTGTTTAATAATTTAAAATGTAAATTGTGAAATGTACTACGCATGTTTGTAATGAGGCAACAGACACATGTAAATTGCTGGGTATACAGTAAGTGTTTAATAAATGTTTATGCATTGTGTCATATCACTCAGCTCTTACTGTGATTTTTCTGGAGTGAAAGGAGAGCAATAAACCTAAAATACTCATATATTGATATTAATTCCTGCCTGTGTTTTCAGATTTATTGACAGCACAATTTTAAATACATCTCTGCCTGTCCCTTTTGTTACGTATAATTATAATTTAGTCTATATTTCATCCACAACGCAGGAGCAAACTAAAGTGTAAAAGTATTTACATTAATGCATCTACAATGGAAGTCTATTAGAGTATTACTATGGAAGCTATCAAAGGACAAATACAAAGCAGTTTTTATTATTCTGTTATTAGAATTACCTTATTTAGTTGGTGAAGTTATCCAAATCATTGAGGTTGGACAATCATAAGGTAATGGATTATTGGCAAAATTTCAGCGGGTGGAGTACCATGCTCCAAAAAGAGGCTTTACCGATTTCGCCACATCCTGAGTGGTACCCTTGTGGGTATAATATGAAAATTAACAGGATTACTCAGTTTGCCTACCTGTGGCTGGAAATAAAAAGTGGATATAACTTGGCTGGTGATTATGCCATATCATTCTCATATACAAACATTTTTTAATTAGAGGTTAAAATGATAAAAATCAACTTTTGTAAGCTTTGGACAGAACTGTGTGTAGGTATAGTGTGACCACAGTCATATTGGAGTGATATAAACACAACAAGTCTCTTCTTAAAAATTCCCTGACATTAAAATAGGATGTAAATCCCAGTGATTTTGAGGCCCACCGCAACTTGATATAGGAGTGCAGTTTTCTTGTCCACCAAATTGATTGACAGATGCCCTGTTTCTATAATAACATGTACAGTATACACATGCCCACAGAACATTTTTTGCAAATAAGCTGGGATTAAAATATCTGTTCCAACTCTGTGATTTTTATAAGTTTTATAAGTTTAAAACGTTTTTAAAACAGAACATGTTTGTAATAAAGACCGTATAATAACTAATTCTTAACCGCTATAATCGGTTGTGTGTGTGTGTGTGTACTGCAAACAGCATTCGTGTGTGACTCATCATTTCAGAAACGCTTGAATAAACTCCACCACAAATACATCTAATAAACGTACTTGGTTTTTTGACTAATGAGCTGTATTTCAGCTTTATTCATGTCTGTCTCTATCACTGACTGTTGTTTATCTGATGTAATGCAGACACTCATATAAGAGCAATTGGGGGGGGGGGGGGGGGGGGGGGGGGGCAACACACTTTGCATTTAAAGACACAGGCTACAAAAACAGCTACACTGTATTCGGACACCAAAATTTTACAGACACATTCTGGAGACACCAAAGGGTCATCTAACATCTTGTAAAAGGGGTAAAATAGATGCCCTTTAATGGTTGTAGTTTACATTTATTGCAGCCCTTTACTGTAGAAATAAAAATGCCAATTTCTTTGGTAACAACTGAGCAGTAATGCCCAATGTTGTGGATATTTTACAATGCTTTGGAAATAAGATATTTATCAGATTTACTTGCATCCCCCAGGTCCTGCAACATCTCCTCAGCCTCCAACAACAAGCACAGATATAAAGAACGGAGCAACACCAGAGATTGGCCAGATGGATCTCAGCAAGGTACTAGAACAGAAGTTTTTTTTTTTATGTTTGTTTGTTTTTGGGTTTTTTTACATTTTTTTAAGATAGAAATTAACAATAGCAAATGAGACATTCATAGGTTTGTGTGAATTATGACACAATATGACACAATATCATGAATGATCACACTGCATAATGTGTGTGGCAAATTTAGACAGAGAAATGTATGGTTACAACCAAAACGATGAAAAAAAAATCATTTAAAAGCCTAATAAAACAAATAATGCATCCTGTTTTAGGGAAACTATGAAACGGAAGGATATTATAACAAATGAGAATAAAGATAGTGTGATGTCAACCCATTAAACTAAACAGCTTTAATCTGTTTATGTTCTGCCTGTTCACTGGAGTATCGATTCCCAAAGAACATCTGAGACAAACGCACTCACACGTACACACAAGCACTGCCACCTGGTGGTCTGTATAGATACCGCAGTTTGTTTGCGTAATGTTATGCCACATATCAAAACAGGAAATTAGCTGTAATGAAGCAGATGTCAGCCATTTAGAGTGGCAGTAAAGATGGCCGAGAGGCTCCCCAATCAGATTACATACCTGCTGTTCATCTTATCTATAACTGTCACCCTGACCCAAATGAACAGCTGGAGTTTGTAAGTAGAACAACCACGAGATTAATTATTAATCTAGAATTAAAATAAGGTTGAAAATAAAGTATAAATATTGGATGACTTAAAAGAAAAGCTAACTGAAATAAATGTTATATCTTTTAGTCACAGTCAAAACCAAAAATTGATTATTCAGAATGATATTTGTGAATACGGATACAGAGAGTTTGGTGGTTCTGCCTTTTATACCTTCATAAATTATTTCAATTCAATTTAATTCAATTAATCTTTATTTCTATATCTATAATTTCTATATTTACAATGTACATTGTGTCAAAGCAGCTTAACATAGAAGTTCTAGTAAATTGAAACTGTGTCTGTCCAGTTTTCAGAGTTTAACTCCAGTTTAGTTCAGTTTAGGGTGGTTTAATTTCCCTGCTGAAAGTTTAAACAGCAAATCCATCAATGCGCAGCTCCACAAGTCCCAATCATAGAGCCATAAATGAGAAGGCTCGACCTCCTTTAGTAGACTTTTAAATCCTGGGTACTACCAGAAGCCCTGAGTTTTCAGATCTTAAAGAGCGGGTTGGATTGTAGCGAGACAAAAGGTTGGTTAAATAAGCAGGAGTCAGATTATTTAAAGCTTTATAAGTAAGAAGCAATATTTTATAATCAATATGGAACAGGCAACCAGTGTAAAATTGGGGTGATATGGTCATATTTTTTAGACCTGGTAAGAACTTTGGCAGCTGTATTTTGCACTATGTAATTAATTATTATTAATAATTAATTCAAATTTTGAAAATAAATAAATAAATAAATAAATAAAAATGTCTTCCCATTTCAGCAGTTGTTTTAGAGTAACAGCCTTTACAAAACGCTGCAATAGTATGTAAATTACACAGCTACAATCCTCTTCCTCCATAGGTGGACACACATTTCATGAAAAAGATTCCAACTGGAGCAGAAGCTTCCAATGTGCTGGTTGGAGAGCTGGACTTTTTAGAGAGATCCATCGTTGCATTTGTTCGCTTGTCTCCTGCTGTACTGCTGACTGGACTCACTGAAGTTCCCATTCCTACAAGGTGCAAACTCTTTAACTGCAAATGCAACATTTTTCCTTTGCTACTTCTTTTTACATTTAATTAGATGCTTTTATCCAGAGTGCCACAAATTGAGGACAAATGAATTGATAAAAATAGAATGTGAAAGTGTTATAATGTTGCCAATGCATATCTCAAAAATCTTCTTTAACAAAGATATTATTAATCTTATTTTTCTTTACAGATTCCTTTTCATTTTACTTGGTCCTGATGGAAAAGCCCAGCAGTACCATGAAATCGGTCGCTCCATGGCCACCATCATGACAGATGAGGTCAGCCCATGTTATTATCAAATTATACACTCACCGGCCACTTTATTAGGTACACCTTACTAGTACTATGTTGGACCCCTTTTGCCTTCAGAACTGCCTTAATCCTTCATGGCAGAGATTCAACAAGGTACTGGAAATATTCCTCAGGGATTTTGGTCCATATTGACATGATAGCATCACACAGTTGCTGCAGATTTACCGGCTGCATATCCATAATGCAAATCTCCTGTTCCACCACATCCCAAAGGTGCTCAATTGGATTGAGTTCTGGTGACTGTGGAGGCCATTTGAGTACAGTGAACTCATTGTCATGCTCAAGAAACCTGTCTGAGATGATTCACGCTTTATGACATGGCGCATTATCCTGCTGGAAGTAGCCATCAGAAGATATGGATACACTGGGATACATCAGGGTACACTGTGGTCATAAAGGGATGGACATGGTCAGCAACAATACTCAGGTAGGCTGTGGTGTTGACACAATGCTCAATTGGTACTGTACTTACGAGCCCAAAGTGTGCCAAGAAAATATCCCCCACACCATTACACCACCAGCCTGAACCATTAATACAAGGCAGGATGGATCCATGCTTTCAAGTTGTTGATGCCAAATTTTGACCCTACCAGCCGAATGTCGCAGCAGAAATCGAGACTCATCAGAGCAAGCAACATTTCTCCAATGTTCTATTGTCTAATGTTGGTTAAGCCTGTGCGAATTGTAGACTCAGTTTCCTGTTCTTAGCTGACAGGAGTGGCACCTGATGTGGTCTTCGGTTGCTGTAGCTCATCCACCTCAAGATTGGATGTGTTGTGTGTTCAGAGATGCTCTTCTGCATACCTCGATTCTAACGAGGGGTTATTTGAGTTACTGTTGCCTTTCTATCAGCTTGAAGGAGTCTGGGCATTCTCCGCTGTCCTCTGGCATCAACAAGGCATTTGTGCCCACAGAACTGCCGCTCACTGGATATTTTCTCTTTTTCTGATTATTCTCTGTAAACCCTAGAGATGGTTGTGTGTGAAAATCCCAGTAGATCAGCAGTTTCTGAAATACTCAGACCAGCCCGCCTGGCACCAACAACCATGCCACGTTCAAAGTCACTTAAATCACCTTTCTTCCCCATTCTGATGCTCGGTTTGAACTGCAGCAAATTGTCCTGACCATGTCTACATGCCTAAATGCATGTGATTGGCTTGTGCCAAAGTTGCTGCCATGTGACTGGCTGATTAGAAATTTTTGTTTACAAGCAGTTGGACAGGTGTACCTAATAAAGAGGCCGGTAAGTGTATATTTTATGTATTAACAGTAGTATTTACATTTGAAGAACTATAATTTATAGATTACATTTTTTTTTAAAGATCCTTAACATATATATTTTTTATTTTAGTTTCATGAATATATTTTGATTCCTCCATCTTTTAGATTTTCCATGATGTTGCATATAAGGCTAAGGACAGGAGGGATTTGTTGGCTGGTATAGATGAGTTTCTCGATCAAGTGACAGTTTTGCCCCCAGGGGAATGGGACCCCTCCATACGCATAGAACCTCCTAAATGTGTCCCATCTCAGGTATGGAAAAACACAGACTTTTAAAACCCTAGCTTCAGTGATAGATTATTTGCTATAATGGATCTGTTTGGAACAGGAGAAAAGAAAGATGCCGGGAGTGCCGAATGGTACAGCTGTTACTGTTGAGGAAGAGCCGCACGGAGAACACCATGGGCCAGAACTGCAGAGAACAGGAAGGTGTGTGTGTGTGTTTGTGTATAGTATGTGTGGGTCAGGTTTTACCTATAATGTGACACTCAGTTATCCTTACCAGATATTAAAACCTGAAATCATTATTGTATGTCTATGACTGTAGTACTTATGACTTTTATATGCTTATGACTAGGGTCAGACGGAATCTGCAGATGTTTTCAGCTATTTCTGCGAAGAATTTTAGTAAAAATCTGCAGATTTCTGCGGAATTATTTTGGGAGCATCTTAACTAAAACCTTAATATGTGAAATAAAAAAAAATTATATCTTTTTAACTTGTATTTAATGTTTAAAAAGCAAATCCAATTAGATTCACTTTATTTGGTAAACAAAGCAAGTCTCTTATATAAAGAAGCTAAAACACAGCAAATATTACTGTACAAACTGCATTGTACATAAATCAGATGAACATTTTTATATTAGTCAATAATATTACTGTAATTAATTTAAAAACTGAATAAATATCGATTTACACACATTTACTCAAGTAAATAAACAGAGTTAATGATGGGCTAAAAATCTGCAGAAATCTGCAGAATTCTGCGCACGCAGATTCTGTGTGGGCCTACTTATGACTATAGATTATAAGGACATACAATGGTTTCAGCAGTGGCAGAGATGATCTCATATAAAGTCTCTCTCTCTCTCCCAATCTCTCGGTAGGCTGTTTGGAGGATTGATTTTGGATTTAAAAAGGAAAGCTCCATATTATCTGAGTGACTTTAAAGATGGCTTGACTCTGCAGTGTGTAGCTTCTTTTCTTTTCCTGTACTGTGCCTGTATGTCACCTGTAATCACATTTGGAGGACTTCTGGGAGAGGCAACAGAGGGACGAATTGTGAGTATGCAAATGCACACGCTTCTGTTTTTATGTGGCCTAGTAGGCAAAGTCAAATACAAATAAGTTTGTAATGCAAAATACAGGAGTCATATGTATGTCTATGTGTGTGTGTGTGTGTGTGTGTGTGTGTGTGTGTATGTGTGTCAGAGTGCTATTGAGTCTCTCTTAGGAGCATCTATGACTGGAATAGCATACTCTCTGTTTGCTGGACAGCCACTGACTATACTGGGCAGCACTGGACCCGTCCTCGTGTTCGAAAAGATTCTCTTCAAGTTCTGCAAGTCAGTACAGACCAGACCAACTATTAATAGCAAAAAACATATTTATCTATAAACCAAAAATCAATTCCTCTTTGCCCTAAACAATTGGTGAAATTGTAAAAACTGGTTATATATATATTTATATATATATATATGAAGCTGTGAAAAAGTTAAGAGACTTTTTATAGCTTAACCAAATTAATTAGGTATAGATTTAAGTAAAATCAGTTTTATTTTATAAAGGTCTGATAGCTTTTCTATAAAATAAAAAAATGTCATTTACATTTACATTTTTTTAAAGAAAATGTCTATTGGTCAGAATAACAAATGTTTTTATTTGTTGTGATTGGAAATAAGACTTATTTTACCAAATGTTGATTTCTTAACACTTCTGATGTTAAAACATTGGTATTGAGAATTAAAATGAATACAGTATAAACATCAACAAAACTGCTCTAAATGACGTCATAAATCTGTTTTTGTTTTTCCATAGCTGTTTATTTATTATCTTCTTTATCAGTGTATCTTATCATTTAGCCTACTTTGTCCCATAAATCTTCAAAACATTTAGAATATAATTGCATCTTATTTCTGTCTATTCTTCTCCCTGTAGAGACTACAATCTCTCCTACCTGTCCCTGCGCACTTGTATAGGCCTTTGGACAGCTTTCCTGTGTCTGCTTCTAGTTGCAACGGATGCCAGCTCTTTGGTCTGTTACATCACACGTTTCACAGAGGAAGCTTTTGCTGCGCTCATTTGTCTTATCTTCATTTATGAAGCACTGGAGAAACTTTTCCATCTTGGAGAATTGTACCCGATCAACAGGCAATCTGATCTGGACAAACTCACCTTGGCCTAGTAAGTTTAAACTTATATACACAGTTGCCTTTGCAAGTTGCAGACAATATCCTTAAATATTTTTTTAGTTATTAGATTATGAATATACTGTTTTTAAATAAGTATCTAGAAGTCTTGAGAGATATTGGATTCAGATCCCGGACGAGCCCCCACATTTGTTACGACCGGCTCAAAGCTGTGGCAAATGAAGGAGGACATACAGTATTTCAAAGTGTAAGGTTGCAACAAATATATTTATTATTTTAACAAGAGAAAAATATTTAAAATGTGATGATTTTGCCTGTGGGTGTGGTCAAGAAAACAAGGTCATGGGTTTTGTTTTGTTATTTTTTATGTACTGACCGCCACTTGGAGATCATCATCCACGTTCAGTCGTGGCCTTTATTTTTAATGTATGCGAGTACCGTAGTTTAGCAATGTGCCATAAAATCAATCTGCTGCAACTAACGCTACTGCTGTGTCGTTAACCTAGCGAATAACCCCAGGGGTCGCAACCCAATAAAAAAAAAAATGAAAAGCTGATGGCTTTTAAATAGTTTAAATAGTATTTTTGTCCTCTGTGGGTTATGGATAAAATATGGTAATTCTAATCGTTTAATAACATATATGAGATTTTTAGAAATCACCAAGCAACCCCCCATCATTGTCTCATGACCCCACAGGGGGTCCTGACCCACATCTTGGGAACCATTGTGTTAGATAACATAACATCTTGTGTCTAATTAAAGTCATAGTCATTTTTTTGCTGTTTTATACAGCATAGTTTTCTCTTCTTATATGCCTACACTCATAGAATTACATCTGCTGTTTGTTCAAACTATTTATTTAAAATGAGCTGAAACAACACAACTCTTGAGTTTTTTGGGGGGACCACTTAATTGTTTTTAATCCATTTAAATTTGCTAAAACTAATAAGTTAACTTAATTCCTTCATGTTGCCCAAAAATCGATTGTGTGGAACTCAGCATTTTTACAGTGTATGGTAACAAATATTTGTCATTGCAGCTTTACCTTCTGGACTACGTCCTCCTTCATTTGTCATGATTTTGAGCCAATCATGACAATAAGCTAATAAATAACTTAGACATTCTCCTAGACATCAATGAGGCTAACAGGAGATCAAATAAGGAGTTCCACAATAACTGTTTATAAACATGTTTTAACATGTAATGTTGTGTGCCACCAGCTGTAGGTGTGCAGAGCCTGATAATCCCAGTAATAAAACACTGGAAGTGTGGAATCAGAGGAACATCACGGCCTCTGCAGTGTCATGGACCAATCTTACTGTAACGGTAATTCACTTTCCCACATCCTCACAATCTTAGCAACCTGTCTAAATGTATCTGCTAACTACTATATAGTAGGTGAAAAACATATGAGAGCCCACAATTCTGTCAGAACTTACAGTATTCATAAAACAATCATTCATTCATTTTCCCTCACCTTAGTCCCTTATTTATCACATTGAGTCTCTTATTGTCACCACATTGGAATGAATAGCCAACTATTCTGGCATATGTTTTACCACAACCCGGTACTGGGAAACACCCATACACTCTCACACTCATACACTATGTCCAATTTTGTTTATTAGCACATGTCTGTGGACTGTAGGGGATAGCAGCGACCTACTTACTGTGAAGCGACAGTGCTTACCACTGAGCCACCGTGCCACCATTCATAAAACAGTTGGAAATATACTAGAAGACTTTATACTCCCAGATGCATTTCTGAAGAGTGCATCTGTTGGACAGCTATAATGCTTTGAGGCCACAGGAAATGGTAATGAATAATGTGAATGTTAATGAAGTGCCACTTTTGTATAACTGGCCCTATAGATCACATGACAGTTGAAGGATTAAGGATGTAGCATGTTTAAATTTTAGTGATAGGAGAAATAAACATTTTCAAAGTTTGATATGCATGGTGAAACCACGGGTTCCAAACAAATGGTTTTCAAATGAATGAAAAGCACCCATTATTTAACAATTTCATTCTCACAGCTCACAATCAAATTACTGTATATAGAAAATACTACTTAAGAAAAAAAGTTCAACCACACATAATATATACTGTTAGTTTTGATTGTATCTGTGGTCTTTATAGGGGTACCAAGCACTTTTTTGGCTGCATCCAAAATCACATACTGTACTTTTTTGTGTAGCTACTTATTTTAAATGAACAATCCTTTTAAATGAACAAGCCTTTAAAATAGAGCACTGGGTAGCACTTTAGCTTAGGTCACAATTCACTGTATTAACAAACCATTAACTAACACCACCAGCCTTAATAAACTATTAATTAACCATTTATTAATAGTTAGTAAGGTAGTAGTTGGATTTAGGTTTTGGGTTATAGGGATGTAGATTTAAATCATACTTTATAACACCCAATGAACAGTTAAAATCTTAATAATAGGCAGGTAATAAGCCAGTAGTTAATAGCATGAATTGTGACCTGAACTAAAGTGTTATTGAACACTGTATATACACTATGAATACAGTATGAACCTGCTATCTTCACAACATTCATTGCTATCCTGGTTTTTTATTTTTTTTTGTCTGCTTTTTGGATTCAGATATTTTGTCAACCTGCTATATAGTAGGGAAGTATACTATTTAGACTGCAGTCATTTTAGTTAGCCTTTATAACAGTGCTTGAAAAATGTATACTCTCTCTATACTAATATAGATTGATCATCCTGTATCCCCAAAATACCCTGTTTGCAGCCATAGTCATTCACTCATTCATTCCATTATAAATGCATCCCAAATGAATAGGATTAGCTAACTAGCCTAAGCCTTAACCACTGAGTTTCAATCCCATGTGAGTGCAGATGGTTTTGAACATAACCTTATATATTTGAACAAACATGTCACAGTAAAAAACACCTCTAGCTATGATTTATCTCACTTTAGCCTTCTCAACAACCTCAAGCTGCCATAAACATCCGTTGACAACCTCAAGCAGTGAAAAGAACATGATACATTGTAGGGTTGGAGGAGTTTTCTCTGTTATTTCCTTCATGTCCCATCACTGCAGTGCGGTGTTATTTCACAGTGTCGTCTCACACAGATCGCATTTAGTGCTAATCCTGTTTTCACAGTTGAGTCAGCGTCTAGGCTGCCATGCTGTTAAATATGAGCCAAACTCTCTCTCTCACTCTTTCTCTCTCTCTCTCTCTGTGTGAGTAGGAGTGTTTAGATCTCCAGGGTCAGTTTATTGGACCGTCGTGTGGACATCACGGTCCCTACACCCCTGATGTGCTCTTCTGGTCATCCATTTTGTTCTTTGGTACCTTTTTAATGTCTAGCTTCCTGAAACAGTTTAAGACTAGCAGATACTTCCCAACACGGGTGAGGCTAAAAGACTCAAACACTTACATATGCTTGCATACATGGTGGCATTTTGCAGACAGTAAATGCTAAGTGTATATGTGGTGTTTTTGTGATGCAGGTGCGGTCAATGATCAGCGATTTCGCTGTGTTCCTTACCATTGTTTTCATGGTCCTGATTGATTATATCATTGGAGTTCCATCCCAAAAATTACAAGTCCCCAGCAAGTTTAAGGTAGGACTGAGTAATACACACAAATGCCTTACATTTTTAGTCCTATAACTCAGAATGCACTCTCACATTTGACAAATGGCTTTCTAATGTCTCTAAAAATCATTATTTCATCAATGCTTCTTCACTAATAAAAATAATATTAGTAGAACAGTATGTTTTCTGCCCCCTGGTGGAATATTGATGCTCTCCAGGAAGGAAATGTAATACTTAAATTTCCTAAATGTCTACAATAAATTCATAATCATCATCTTTTTTTGAGGAAACATCTTTGTAGATATTTATAATATGATGACAAGGATGGCTTTTTATGTGTTACTATTTAAAAATGATTATTTAGTGTAATTAATGTTCTGTACATTATCTCATGTTTGAGGTGTATTTGTCTTAAAGGGTCACAAAACACCAAAACACTTTTTTAGAGATGTTGACAGTCATATATGTGTCCCACGCTGCTAAAAACACCATTAAGACTAAAAAGTGTAAATTGGTTGTTTTTGGGTTGTTTCGAGGAAATTCGTCCCTCCGGTTTGAAAATAAATTTTGAAGTTCATTATGTAAATTCCAGCGTGGAGATTGGATGTCAGTGCCGCCTGGTATAAAAGTGACGTCATTGAGTTTTCAGCACATCTGTGCATAAAATAATGACAAAGACTTGGTGTGAACCAATCGGCGCACACTATTGTGAACAAGATGCAACTTCATTAATATGCATGATATAGCTTTGAAGACTCCTTTTACCTGTTACAGTGTTAAGAGAGAAGCCACGTTGTGTTGCCAGGTGTAATTAAAACAAGTGGAAGAAGAAGAATTGTTCTGAGAAATGGATCGTCTGTGTTCTGTTTTTAAATGTGCCGAAACTAAAGTTTTGTTTCCATTTTCCCGCGATCAAAGCACAGCTACAAAAATATATTTGTAAGGAACATCTTTTACCTGAGAGCTTTTCGACTATGGAAATGGTGAAATGTGCATTTGCTACTCGCCTTGTTTTAAAAAAAGACATGGTCCCAGTTTATATTGATTGTCGCAACAAAAAATGAATGTAAATAAAAGGCCAAGCCAACCAAAGGCCAAGCCAAGCCATAAAAGTCAATTTAAATAAATAAATAAATATTCATATGACTAATTGAAATCATTGCTAATAATTAAAACCTAAGACTTAACTTTATTTTTTATTGTACTTATTAATTGACTATTTGCAAACTGATGTTCACTGTTCAGATATTTTTTATTTAGTACCGTTTGTTATATCTGCATTCATTGAAACGATTTAAGAATCGAGAATCAAAGCAAGAACTACTTGAACTATTCCCTAATACACATTTAAAAATAACTATTAGACCATTTAATCAAAACAACTCTCCAAAACATATCAAAATATACAGTAGGAAGCATCTGTGAGGGTCAGTAAACAGGAAGTGCTTTCCTTTCTTAAAGCTCTGTTAAAGGTATCTGCTTACCTTACAATGATGAACACGATTCTTCAGTCCTCTTTCCCTCCCATTCATAATCCACAAGAATCCTGTTTTGTGCTGTTTGTAGGTGTCTTGTTTTAGACACATTTGCTTGTATGGTTGGATTAGAGTCTGGCATCCCTGCAGTGACAGATTAGATGTTTAGACAATGCTGAGACTTGGGAATAAGTTTATACCCTGGCTAATCCTAATAACATACACTAGTATGCACAGACAGAGATCTATAAACAATTTAGCCGAACTCATATTTAATCCATGGCTAATAAATCTGTCTCAGATTAGACTGAATTGTTTTAATTGTCATTATACATCTTTTATACATCAGGTTATCAAATAATGATTCAATTCAGTGTAATGGATGACAATAAATTGCGCACAACCCTTTAAAATGATTTGGTCAGTTTATCAAAAAGCTTTACTGCTGTTTAAACATGCTGGGTTAAATATTTTTTATGAGATCAATAAATTAATTAAAAGCAATCAATTAAATTTCAAATTAATTATAGTCCTTAAATCATTAAAATCAATTAAAGAAGAATGTATTTCTTTCCAAAAATTGTTGATTATAATCATAAATAATGCTGAGCACCAATCATATTGGAATTAAATTGGTATATTATTATATTGAATAATTTTTTTAACGGATTGATTTTTTTTTCATATTACTAAATCATTCTTACTCAACAATTTCATAATGGACAGTTTTTACTAATTGCTTCTTAATGGGAAAGTTCATCCACAAATTCTGACATTAATCAATCGCCTTCCACAAAAAAGAAGATATTTTGAAGAATGAAGAACATTGCCATCTAAAGATAGACAGCCTGACTAAAACCAGGCTAAATTTGGATTGTCAGTGAAAACATAATATGTAATATAATACAATCTATTCATTCTAGTGTATTTGATGACTAGTATTATTTTGGCTATTCTATATTTGGGCTATAACCTTTTTTGGGTTTGCCTCACACACACACACACACAAAAAAGCATCAGTAATACTGTGGAGTAAATATAACTATCGTGCTATTTTTCAGGGCTTCGATCAGATGTTTGACTTTCTCCTGGTTGTGTTTTACAGCCTACACGTGATGATCGTGGTTGGGTGATGAACCCCATTGGGCGAAATCCGTGGTGGACAGTACTGGCTGCCTTAATACCAGCTCTCCTCTGCACCATTCTCATCTTCATGGACCAACAGATCACTGCTGTCATTATAAACCGCAAGGAGCACAAACTGGTGGTATGATTTCCTTTTAAAAGTAAAGGCAAGAGGACGTTTGTGTTTATGTGGTGTTTATAACCAGTTGAAATCAGAATTATTAGCCCTCCTGAATTATTAGCTGCCCTGTATATTTTATTTCCTCAATTTCTATTTAATGGAAAGATTTTTTCAACACATTTCTAAACATAATAGTTTTAATAACTCATTTCCGATAACTGATTTATTTTATCTTTGTTATGATGACAGTAAATAATATTTAACTTTTATAATATTTAATATTATAATATAATATTATCAGTAAATAATATTTAATAATATTTTCTTAATATTAAGAAACAATATCATAGGAAATACTCTGAAAAAATCCTTGCTTTGTTAAACATCATTTGGGAAATATTTGAAAAAGAAAAATAATTCACAGTAGGGCTAATAACTTTGACTTTAACTGTATAATTCCTTTACACAGAAAGGCTGCGGGTACCATTTGGATCTGCTAATGGTCGGGGTGATGTTGGCTGTATGTTCTATGTTGGGATTGCCCTGGTTTGTAGCAGCGACCGTCCTGTCAATATCCCACGTCAACAGCCTGAAGCTGGAGTCTGAAAGCTCTGCCCCTGGAGAACAGCCTCGATTTCTGGGTATTCAAGAGCAGAGGCTGACTGGACTGTTCATCTTTCTGCTCATGGGCTGCTCTGTGTTCATGACTGGATTGTTACAGGTATTTGTACATCTTTTGTGGGTTGTTGTATGTATGATGACCTACTTTAAAGGGAAATCACTTTCATAAGGCATTTAAACACAGTTGTGTGGCAACAGTCTATGAATATAACCAGCTTCTAATGGTACAAATTTATCAATTAGATTTTTTTAGAATCAGAAACTAACTGCAGAAACACTTTGATTGACATTCTCCCTTTGTACATGTCATCAGAGGGGGAAAGCCCACCCATTTGGGATGATCTCTCCCTTATGGGCACAGGACGTTAGTCTTGGTATTAAATCAGCCACTATGTTAACACGTAGGCATTTGTAGCCCCGCCTTCTTTTGAAAAGAGCATTATCTCATTTGAATTTAAAGCGACAGTCACCAAAACAGCACAATTATGATAAAAACCTAAAAGGCGGAGTTTAAGAGTTATAAAACATTATTTGTGGGGTAGTTTGAGCTGAAATTTCACATACACACTCTAGAGCAGGGGTGGGCAAACTCGGCCCTGGAGGGCCGCTCTCCTGCAGACTTTAGCTCCAACACTAATCAAACACATCTGAACATCCTAATCAAATCAGTGTCTTCAAGATCACTAGGAAACTATAAAGAGGTGTGATTGATTAGAGTTGGAGCTAAACTGTGCAGGACACCAGCCCTCCAGGACGAAGTTTGCCCACCCTTGCTCTAGAGACTTATTTATTATCTTATTAATCATGTGCATTCTCTTTTATGTGCTCTTTTAAACTTTAATCAAAATAACTTCCCTCGTCCCTGTTGAAGGGTTTACTAGTGAGGATGTAACAAACTGCCTCACACATTAGATCATAGAAATAGGAAACCACAGTAATCCAATTAGTTCCTGACTAGAAAAAAATAAAAAATAAATCAAGGCCCATTCCACATTTTATTCTTGTTTGAGAAGTCGTTTCACTGAGATATGCATTAGAAATGGGGAAAATACTCATTTCATGCCAGCAATCACACCACACACACACCAGGATCAAAAAATTATTCGAGTCACATAATCAGCAAATGTCTATTATGTCTGGTATGGTGGTATGATGGTCTCTTTGAGTTGAAATTAGGGCACTTATGATTAAGGGACAATTTTACTTACTTTTCCCACTCTATTTTCAATGGTTTTGTGCATGTTTAGATGAACTAGTGCTTTTTTTGTTTTGTTTTTGTGTTTTTTTATTATTATTATTTTGTTTTTTATTAATTTACATATCAATTTTTTTCTGTATTTTTTCCTTATCATTTAAATTATAAGTTTTATAGATTATATAAATGTTTTTGTTCTGCTTTGGTCTCATAAAAAACTGTTATAAGTAAAACATTTATTTATATATTTATATATATATATATATATATATATATATATATATATATATATATATATATATATATATATATATATATATATATGCAGTTAAAGTCGGATTTATTAGCCCCCCTGAATTATTAGCCCCATTAATTTTTAATTTTTTAATAAGATTTTTTTTCAACATTTTTTAAACAACAGTTTTAATAACTCATTTCTAATAACTGATTTTTAAAAAATATTTGCCATGCTGACAGTTAATAATATTTTACTATATATTTGTCAAGATACTTTTATAGAGCTTAAAGGGTTTAAAGTGCTTAAAGGTTTAACTAGGTTAATTAGGTAGGTTAGGATAATTATACAAGTTATTGTATAATGATGGTTTGCTCTGTAAATAATCCAAAACAAATTTAACTTAAAGGGGCTAATAATTTTGACCTTAAAATGGTTCATAAAAAATTTAAAACTGCTTTTATTCTAGCTGAAATAAAACAAATAAGACTTTCTCCAGAAGAAAAAATATTATCAGACATACTGTGAAAATTTCCTTGCATCATTTGTGAAATATTTAAAAAAGACAAAAAAATGCAAAGGGGGGCTAATAATTCTGACTTCAACTGTATATATATATTCAAGGTTTGGATAAAAAATTACACTAAAAATATAGATTGTTTTAATATGAATAAAATATATAGCTAGCTAAGCAAAACAAGTGAGTAAGAGTTCTGTTTTCCCACAATATTTGCACATTTTGAAATGTCATATTGATTTGTGTAAGGCAGTTTATATTTACTTAATAATCATACAATGTACACTAAAATGTCCCAAAAGTACGCAATACTCTAGCCCACAATGCAGGGTGCTCAAAAGAACATTCCACTTTTTGCATAAAAAAATAGCTCAGACATTTTTTCCAATATGTTGTTTTCTTCTTAACTCATTTTTGAGCTATGTTATTTAAAGATATTTTGGATTAACACTGTAATATTACATTAATTTATAAACATAAAATCAAAATGAAATATGCATTTCTTAATACTCACTATTTTTGTTTCACAGTTCATTCCCATGCCGGTTCTCTATGGTGTTTTTCTTTACATGGGGGTCTCATCTCTGAAAGGCATTCAGGTAAAGATACTGATATTGAACATACTGTACACACGTTTAAAGACAGGTTAGTCATTCATTATCTCTCTCTGCTATTTCTTTCTCAGTTGTTTGACCGTCTGAAGTTGTTTGGCATGCCAGCGAAGCATCAGCCAGACTTTATTTATCTCCGCCATGTTCCTCTGAGGAAGGTTCACCTGTTCACTCTGACCCAACTTACCTGCCTTGTGCTGCTATGGGTCATTAAAACTTCCCCTGCCGCAATCGTGTTTCCTATGATGGTACGGCAAAAAACAAACTACACACTTCATGTCTTCACAGAGCCCCACACATGACATGCAAAAAAAAAAAATCAAATAAGTAAACGGGGCCACGATTTACTAGATTGTGTACAAAAGGAAACAAATTAGTAAATCGAGGGAATTAATTATTATGTTTTTTCCTTGAATGTCATGTGTGGAGCTCCATAGGAGCTAAATTTGTATTTTGAATGGACAAACATGACCAGTTTAATAGTTAAAATCTACATTTTTGCACATTTTCATTGAACACTAATCAATAATACTAATTATAATTATGTACAAAATATATTTGGAAGACACTTTTATTTAATGCATTCAATGTTTATATCATTTATATGATCATTTCATACTTTCCCCAAAAATCGAACGTACCTGCTTGTGCCATGCTCTACTGGAACAGCGTTGTAAGAACCATAGGAGTCAGCATACAGTATAAGTGTGTTTATTTCCTGCAGGTCCTGGCTTTAGTGTTCATCCGTAAGCTGCTGGACTTCTGTTTTTCTAAAAGGGAGCTTAGTTACCTTGATGATCTGATGCCTGAGAATAGGAAGAAGAAGCTGGATGATGATTCCAAGCAAGCAGAGGAGGTTTGTGATCCATAGCAAAAGACTATGCTAATAAAAAGCATGCGGGTTATGTACCTAGTAAAATGTGTGTAGTTTTAGTACTTTAAAAAAATTGCATTTCCCATATAATAATGGTTACTAACAAATACAAATGCAAGAAAATGAAGTGACAACAGTAAAGTGCACTGCTACATATTGTAAATGTTTATTTTCTCACATTTACTGTTCCACAGCCTATTTCTAAGTGATGGTTCACCAAAATAACCATTTAAGTACTTTGTTGTTCCGACTATGTTTAAGTTTATTTTAAAGAGTTAATTTGATGAATGAATTTTCCCTTAAATAACCAGTAAACATGGTAAGAGTGTGTCTGTTTATTTACACATTTACTGTTCTACATATCATTCACTAATTAAAATTGTGTGTAGAACAGTCAATTAACAGTGTGCAATGAATATATACAGTGGTGTGGACTAGTGTGTGCCCTCTTACTGAATTTGATCTTTACTGATTTTTTGCATCTTTGTCACAATTTAATGTTTCAAATCATCAAACAAATTTAAATATTAGTCAAAGATAACTCAAACACAAACAGATTTTAAAGGATGGTTTTTGTTATTAAGTGAAAACAAATTCCAGAACTTCATATAATCGTGTAAATAAATGGGACTATGAATTCTGTTGTGCACCAAAATACCCTGATGGAGAATGTCTGGCCATCTGTTAGTGACTTCAAGCTGAAGCGAACTTGGGTTCAGCAGCAGGAAAATAACGAAAAGTGAAAAATGAAGACTTTGGAGTGGCCTAGTCAAAGTCCTAACCTGAATCCAATTGAGATGCTGTGGCATGACCTTAAAAATGCGATTCATTCTCGAAAACCCTTCAATGTGGCTGAATTACAACAATTCTGCAAAGAGGAGTGGCCAAAATTCCTCCACAGCGCTGTAACAAACTCATTGCAAGTTATCGAAAACACTTGATTGCAGTTGTTGCTGCTAAGGATGGCCCAACCAGTTATTAGGTTTAGGGGGCACTAAACTTTTTTTCACACAGGGCTGTGAAGTTGTGTATTATGCTTTTTCTTAATAATAAAAACCTTCATTTCAAGACTGCATGATGTGATTAATGTTTAAATTTATTTGATCATCTGAAACATTAAGGTGTGACAAACATAGACAATAAGAAATCAGTAAGGAGGCAAACACTTTACCACACCATTGTAAGGTTTTTTATTATCCTGAACAACCTTTAACCTTTAAAGAAATCAGGCTACAAACTAAAAATATTCCAGCAGTATATTCTTGCAATGTGGTTTGACATAAACACAATGAATGCCACTTGTATGCGTGTGTTTATCTGAGCAGCAGGATTCACAGGAGATGCTGGTGGATGAATCAGGGGAATCGGACAACAAAGACACAGTGCAGATCCCAATGGAGAGCAAACCTCTACATTCTCCTCGAACCCCAGACCCAAGGTACAGCTCTACTACAGGACTGTGTACTACAAACCCTCGTTCAACAGCCTGATATCTTCAAAATAAGCTCACACAACCACCATGCCCACTGTGTATCTGTTGTTGTGTAGTAACTAACACTCCACTTTCCCTTTTCCCCCTTCCCCTGCCCTTTCCTCTCCTCAACCTGTTGTCCAGGACTGATCCCTCTGACATTAACATATCTGATGAAATGTCTAAAACTACTGTCTGGAAATCCCTCAATTCCAATAACATGGACACACAACGCGCAAGCACACATAAAAAGGCAAGAACTCTCTTTCCGTCCTTTCAAGTGTTGGTTCTCCCTGAATTTCCTTTCTTATCTGTCTGTGTCTTCTACTATTCTTGTTTAAGGGTTGCTAGATCAAGCGTTCACAAACTTTTTGGGGGTCAGAGATCTCTTAGACTTTCCGAGGAATCTCTCATTACTGTAAGATTCAAGTTACAATTTTGCTGGATTCTCTTTTTGTTGACTTTTTTATTTTCTGGATTTTAAATATTAGTTTACAATTTTTATTTTTCATTTTAACTGTTTAATAAAATTGTATTAATTTAAAATCTACAGTGGCCGAGACAGCGTAACTTGCTGCAATTCAAGAAAAGACATGCAATTACAAAAAACGACAACATATCAAGGAAACATCTTCATTCGTTTCACAGGACAAATGCTGCAAATCCTCACAATGCAAACACATTTAAAAAAAAACACATGCTGCATTTTCTCACAACGCAAACAAATTATAAAAACGTGGTGCATTTTTTCACAACACTTTCAAATCGCATGGAACACAATGGAAAAGTTTCAAGGAAACCCTAAAACGTGACAGACCAGTCTACTTAAGTTATGGATATTTAAGCTAATAAAATACGAAAGACAAGGGAATCGGGATGTTAAAATAAACAAACAAAAAAACTCACCTTTCAACGATCACCAACAACTTCACTGAGCAATATGCTGCGTCCCAATTCGCATACTTATACTACACCCTAAAAGTATGTACTTTTTTGGTGAAGGAAAAAATGTATATTTGAGTGTTTGACAGAAGAGTATGCAAGCTTTGGGACATACTACTTCCTCATTAACAGATCGTTGTGTTGCTTACTTATAAGCTCTGTTAATCACCTCGACACATCATCCACATTTCTGTCTAATTTAATTTCCTACCTTATTGGAGAAGCAGCAGCAAGATAATCTCCCATTTACAAGTCTTTCATGCAGAGAAAGCTCTTCAGGTTATTGGATAATTATGCCTTCAGACGTTAATGTTCCAACACGTCTTTATATAAATTCAGTATAGTTGTTGCAGATGAAATAGAACACAGAAAACAGGATTTAAATATTTTCCAGTTGGCTAGATATTAATTAACAGTCATACAAACATCTTTATTGAAGCCTCAGTACTTGACGGTTGGTTTCGTGTCCATCATGTTTGTAGTTTATTTACGCTTTTCATTTGCGTTTGTAGTTCTAATCGAATTCATATCCAACACGCAATGTACTGTTGGCAATATCAGCAGTTAGAGTTTGGACAGTTCTACACTTAAAGTTTTTACCGAAAATAGTAAACCATCCGGGAACATATGGAACCTATTTTCAACACACTACGATTTGGAACATACTAATTCTAATTTAAAATATTATTCAGGACGGATAGTTTGTGAATTGGGATGCAATAATTGTCATTGTAGAGCGGCGTCAGTAACATTTTAGGATCCCCTTGAAACATTTCTGTTGTGTTCCGTTGTTTTTGCAAGTGTTGTGAGAAAATGCAGCATGTTTTTCGTAAATGGTTTGTGTTGTGAGAAAATGCAGCACATTTTATTAATTTGTTTGCGTTGTGAGAAAATGTAGTGCGTTTTTTTTTTGTATATTTTTGTAGTTTTAAATTGTATTTATTCCTGTGATTTAAACTTTAATTTTCTGCATCATTGCTGCAGTCTTCGGTGTCGCATGATCCTTCAGAAATCAGTCTAATATGATGATTTGCTGTTCTATTGTGGTCAATTATAATGGTTAATTTATGGGTAAATTAAATTTTAAACTATGTTCAATAAAATGTTATTCTAAATTGCTGTTACAAGAGTTATTACAACCTAACAGACTCCTTCTGCTCACCATTTCTGTTTGTTGTCAAAACTAATAGTTGAACCAGCGTGGTTAAGTATGTTAGCCAAGCCCATTTCCTCAAAATCACGTAATCTGATCATTTAACTAAAAAGCAAACAGCAAGTGTTTTCAGATTTCAATTAAAGATTAGTAGGGCAAACATTTTTTTTTTCTTAATGACATGCACAGATGAATTGCTCACCACAAAACTGACAATGTGAGAACCAAAATCATTTGGTTAGATTTGATTTCTTGGAGACTTTAAAGCAATTTTTATATCCATTTTATGTTATATGTTATAGGTCAGATTCCATTTGGTATGACTGGATTCCTCACTTCCATCCCCATTTTCTGCATCATGGAAGTCATAAAGCCCTGTTTTGTTATGGAGCCCACTTTGAGACCCAATGACAAACTGAGATTTGAAACTATTAAATATTTGCTCAAATATAAATCTCTCTTTATCTGTGTGTTCTCTTTCTCTCCTCACAGGAGGTACCGTGAAGTA
This sequence comes from Danio aesculapii, assembly GCF_903798145.1. NCBI lineage: Eukaryota > Metazoa > Chordata > Actinopteri > Cypriniformes > Danionidae > Danio > Danio aesculapii. Next base: position 42,772,272 of record NC_079440.1, read on the forward strand.
TCCCTGCAGAAAGAAGAAATTACCTTCTTAGCGACGGTTGTTTGAAATTGGGCTGACTTCGAGAAGCAGCCGCGTGCTAAAAACACACAGATGTTACAGTAGTTCACTCCTTCCCATGTTTCTCACACACATGCGTGTTTATGTATAGCTGTGTGAGATATATTGGTGTCTCAGTGTGTGTGTGTGTGAATATGTGCGACATATTCTCCAACCAAATCCAGGTTATTTTCAATGTTTAGTTGGGTTTTAGCAGACATAGGCGTCTCTGTGCTGTGCTGTACTGTACACGTTTTTTGTTTTTCGTTCGTTGTCTGGTTCTAAGTTGTTTAATAGCTGTTTAAATGTTCTCATTTTAACTATATACTTGTAGATAATACTGTATACGTGTGTCAAAGCGTCAAAGCAACAAGTTTGTGTGTTTAAGCCAAACGGCCGATCAAAATAATAACCTCAGTTGAAACTATTTTGTGCCAGTATAAATAGCCATTACGTACACTAAACACCATAAACCAAATCAGTCCTTATCCACTATAGACGGACTTGTCTATTTTTATTGCGCGTGCTGTACTGAAACTTGTTAATATTGAGCAATAAAGGCTTATATGGGTTTAGGGATGCTGATGGAGAAGTATGATTTCTATTGCGAGTGTTTTAAACTCCCCTCCCCTTGTATGAACAGGTTAACATTTCCATTATATGCTCCATCCTTTGGGTCTTTCAAGGGTTGAGGGTAAGACTATTCAGGCTTTCATTTAAAAGACCTTTACGAGTCACCAATCCCAGTAATAAGCCATCTCGTATAGACTACCTCCCCATACTTTTAAAGCTCCCACAATAGTTTCTGCACTGAAAGAGGTCAAAAAAAAAGATTGCATTTTTAACCTCAGCGAAATAACACTTTATTTACAGTTGCACTTTGTGTAGATATATATACCGATATGATTTTATATTTTGAAGGGAATTATTATATAGAGTATAACAGCGTGATAGTTATTTTAAGTAAAGAGTTTTCTTTTTTATATATATAAATGTATTTTAATAAAATGAGTTGAGCAGATGCAGTAAGACACTGGCTGTTAATGCGAATGGGTTACAGCTCTATTTTTTGTTTCTTACAGGACCAGTTGTCTGTAAGTCGCGTGTTTCACCTTATTAAACTGCCTTCGGGAGAATGTCATTATATATAATCTGGAATGTCATTTCAGCTTCGGAATGTTGAGGAGTATTGAGCATTTTCCCAGCTTGACATTAAACTACTGAATTATCTTTATAATCCCCTCCATGGCTTTCTCGTTTATGGAACTGTTGTCATTGACTTGATTGTACGATGTTATCTTAATGCTGGGATGTGTTCAATGAGAATGTCTTTCACTCCAATAAATTTTAGATTTTATGAATGATGAACCTGTTAAGAGTTGTGCATGTGTTTTCTTTCCACAGCAACATAAACATCAATGTGCAGTTTAATAAAAGGGGGGAAAGTACTGGTAATTGTCTTGGAAAGTACTCTTTAATTTAAGATATTTGTAGTTAACCTATAAATAAAACCCATTAACCTTAAAATAAAACACATTACACTGCAAAATTCAATATACAGGCAAAATTGTAATAATTATTACTTTTAATACTTTAAATATTTGCTTTGACTGCATTTAATTTCTAATGTAGACATATAAAAGAAAAATATTCATGTTCATATACACTCACCGGCCACTTTATTAGGTACACCTTACTAGTACCGGGTTGGACCCGGTTTTGCCTTCAGATCTGCCTTAATCCTTCGTGGCATAGATTCAACAAGGTACTGGAAATATTTGTGTTGTGAGATTTTGGTCCATATTGACATGATAGCATCACACAGTTGCTGCAGATTTGCCGGCTGCATATCCATAATGCGAATCTCCTGTTCCACCACATCCCAAAGGTGCTCTATTGGATTGCGATCTGGTGATTGTGGAGGCTATTTGAGTACAGTGAACTCATTGTCATGTTCAAGAAACCTGTCTGAGATGATTTGCGCTTTATGACATGGCGCATTATCTTGCTGGAAGTAGCCATCAGAAGATGAGTACACTGTGGTCATAAAGGGATGAACATGATGCTCAATTGGTACTAATTGGCCCAAAGTGTGCAGAGAAAATATCTTCTACACCATTAAGACCACCACCACCAGCCTGAACCATTGATACAAGGCCAGATGGATCTATGTTTTTAATGTTGTTGACGCCAAATTCTGACCCTACCATCCGAATGTCACAGCAGAAATTGAGACTGATCAGACAAGGCATGTTTTTCCAATCTTCTATTTCCAATTTTGGTGAGCCTGTGCTAATTGTAGCCTCAGATTCCAGGAGTGGCACCTGGTGTGGTCTTCTTCATTGTAGCCCATCCACCTCAAAGTAGGCGAATTGAAGTGTTGTGTGTTCAGAGATGCTCTTCTGCATACATCGGTGGTAAAGAGTTACTGTTATCTTTCTATCAGCTCAAACCAGTCTGGCCATTCCCCTCTGGCTTCAACAAGGCATTTGTGCCCACAGAACTGCCGCTCACTCAATATTTTCTCTTTTTCACACCATTCTCTGTAAACCCTAGAGATGGTTGTGCATAAAAATCCCAGTAGATCATCAGTTTCTGAAATACTCAGACCAGCCCGTCTGGCACCAACAACCATGCCATGTTCAAAGTCACTTAATTCACCTTTCTTCCCCATTCTGATGCTCGGTTTAAACTGCAGCAGATCGTCTTGACCATGTCTAGATGCCTAAATGCAATGAGTTGCTGCCATGCGATTGGCTGATTAGAAACTTGCATTACCGAGCAGTTAGACAGGTGGACATAATAAAGTGAGTGTATATACACCTTATGATAAATTAGTTACATTCATTTTTTTTTATAATAATTTTACATATGTATGATTGTACGTTCTGTTAAAAGCAATGACTAGTGCGCAAAAAAACACTTTTGTAGGCCTATTATTATAGCTCCCTTTGCCCTGTATGTTTCAGCTGACTGTTAATTGTGTAAGAGTTCCTCTACTGTACTGATAAATATCAAGAGCTTGCAGGATATGAAAGTGACTTGTAAGAGCTGCATCTCAAGAGATACTTGACCATCACAGCATAAACATGGCACATGTACATCTGTGGATGTTTTTAAGCATCCTCTCATCTTTGCAGTGCCTCATAAATGGTAAGACAACCTACAAACTATTTAATAGTTAATTAAAAACAATTAATTGGTTGTTAGTTTATCAAGTTATTCTAAATTCTTAAGTCTGAATTTAACTCCAAATATCAATGCTGTATATTTCAGCTTAAATTTGTGATGTTTACAGGAATTAAAGCATATGACTTAACGTACAATAAAATTATAATGCGATGAGCAGTGTTGGGGGTAACGCATTACAAGTAATGGGAGTTACATAATAATATTACTTTTCTGGGTAATGCGTAAAGTGTTACTTTTAAAAAATAAGTAGTAACATTTGAGTAACTTTTTTGAAAATGTAACGCAAGTTATTTTTTAGTTTTCAGTTTCATTAATTCTAAAAAATGTAATTGCTGAATTAAAATCAAAGTAGTCACAATGAATCATGCAGTCATTGAAAGAATGTGTTCATTAGAGAAAAGGGAAAAGGGATTGTCTCAATGGACAGTGATTTTACTTAAGATAAATAGTACAAAAGTAGCAAAAACATTGCATTAAACTTTAAAGTATCTGTATACATGGCGTGTATAGCTCTGGGGTCAGGAAGTTCTCAAATAACATCCTAAAATATTTTTTAATGTATTTTTTAAAGGTAAATTGTAGGTGTAGGTTATACAGTGTGTTGTTAATTGCAGAGCACCTCTGTTTAAAAAAAGTTCTGAAAGAGATCAAGCCTCAGCCAGGTAATATAAAGTAACTCAAAAGTAACGTAACAAATTAATTACCATAAAAAAGTAAATAAGTAACACAACAAGTTACTTTTTGGGGGAGTAGCTCAATATTGTAATGCATTACTTTCAAACGTAACTTTCCCCAACACTGGTGATGAGTGTAACATGTAAAAAAGTCAATGATTAATTTCTTTAATTTATTTAATCATCTTTAATTATTCATTTAATTTTAGAACCTGATAGCCTATATTGTACACATAGGTTACATGTACTCCCATATCCCAGCAGCTCCCATATAAAATACGTTTATAAAACTGTTTTTTAATGAGGGGTATCAGGATTACAAACTTTTTGTTCACATTGTTAAGATTTTATTGGCAAGAGTTAGCATTGCTAGCAAGAATTAGCTGTTAACCTCTAAACTGAATTAGCAGCATTCGTTTCCATAAATTTGTCAACATAAATTAGAATTTATCATTACTTTATTTAGTGTATTTTTTTTAATAATAAATGAGTTTGTTTTCTTGTAAAAAGTAACATTAATTAGCATGTTTTTAACATGAATTAACATGTTGCTATCACAAATTAAAATGCTTTAATGTTGCCAAAAATAAAGCTAAATGTTGCACGTTTACTCGTTAAAAACGGTTGAGATTTAAATTCCTTAAGTATCTTTCACAGGAGAGAATGTGTGTCTTTTTATACAAGTATTTCTAAACTGTGCTAATTTATAAATTGTTGTGTTAACTAAGTAAACGCCTTGACTATTTGTAGAGTAGAAAAATGAGATGCGGTGTATCTGCTCTCGAGTGTTTATTATGCTAATTAATACAGCCGCCTAGTGAGCCATCTATGCATACTTCTGTGGTTTGATTTAAGCATATACCCGACCGTAAGCTGGCCTGTTCAGACTTTAATTTTTGAACCCATACCTTGCCACACGAGAGTTTTTGGTTTCCCTCAGCCTGTGCTCCATCTAACAGTGGGTTGAGGAACGTGAGCGCTTTTTCCGGAGAGTCTGTGTTGCTGCCCTGCTCCTGTACAGACACCCAGCACAGGCCCAACAGCGTTTCGTGGGAGACCAACAGCAGAAGAGCGTCGAAAGATGCCCTGTACACGGATATAACCAGTGTGTTTGAGCTGTACAGACACAGAATTACGCTTTTCAACCAGACCTCACCTGGAAACTTCTCTCTGCTGCTGTCAGACCTGACCGAGGAAGACCAGGGCTCGTACGTCTGCTTGTTAGATAAAACATCCAGATTCACTGACATCTATGTTAAAAGTAAGAAATCACTCTCTATTTGCATTTGATTGATGTTACCCTCATAAGGCAATATGCATATCCGTCTAGACCAAAATAAGTCTTGTTTTATAAAACAGATAGCTTTAGGCTAGACAGATAATTTAGGCTAGACATTTTTTAATTAAAGATATTTTTTCTTAATATTTTTATGTTTTTAACCCTTTTTAAAGGGCTCTGAACTCTTTTTGATTTATTAAAAAGTTACACAAATTATACATTTTAGGCATTCTAATGAAATAAAAACGAACTCAGTTCTACATATTATTCAAGATTATAATGTAACTTATTTTTTACTTGCATAAGCTTTCGAATTTAAGGGGGTGGTCCACTACGATATCCTATTTTAAACTTTAATTGATGTGTAATGTGGATGTGTAAACATAAACAACATCTCTGAATGTATATGCCTAAAGTTCAATGCAAAGGGAGACATTGGCTTTTACTTTTTATTGAGTTAGCTTAGCAAAGCCTACATCGAGCGAAGTTTGGGGACTACAAAAAAATACATTTGAGTTAGTGAGATCACAAACGCTTCAGGTTACGCTCATTCACCAGTGCAATAAAGGGGCGTGGCCAGAGGCACTGTAATGTTATAGCAGAGAAAGCTAAAATGCCGTCCAAACGCTGCTATTTCCACAGAGCTTCTTCTGTTTCTGTATTTGGGCTTTCAAAGGACATGACACAAAGAGAGAAGTGCTTACAATTTGATTATGTTCCAGAGAATTATAAAAAAAAAGATATAGCTAGCATTCGACAAAGGAGAATTTCCAGAATATCTCCCAGTTTAATGCTGGATTCGGCTAAAAACTCCTCAAAGAAGGAGCAACTCCAACCATAATAGCTGTGGATTGTGAGCCACAATCTGTAAGTATTTTATTTGGTAAAACTGATCAATTTCATGCACAGTTTCTAGCATTAATGGTGTGTTGTAGCGAGGACGTGAACAAGGATGTAACAATTTAGCTACAAATTCATATTCAGTCAAACCACTGTAAACAGCCACAATCTTCAGCAGTGTGTACAGCAGGGCTATTCATTTGGTGGCCTGTAGGCCGAACCCGGCCCTCGAGGCCATTTGTTCCGGCCCGCCAATCAGTGTGACCAAGACATCAAAAATAAATTAGTTTAGTCGAAAAACAGGCGCTGTAATTATGAAGTGACGTGCGTCTGTTCAAGACAGCACGAGCTGCAGTTGAAGGCTGCACAGAGAGTGAGTCACCATAAGTGAGTGGTGCGGGCAGCCGAAAACATTTGGATGTGTTTGTAGAAAAGGCCTTTTGTACAATACACTGATATCGTTAATAGGGATGCAATAGGGATGCACTGATTTCATAATAGGGATGATTAAAGCTAATCGGCTAAATTAGCTGATTAGATTTAATTTGTCACAATTAATCGTAAAGTCTTCTCTAAGCCGCATTTCTGTTGCACGGAACGACACAAAACTGCTGCAATTAAACAAAGTTATGCCAGCTTGCGCTGTGCGCTAGTTTAAAGTTTCAAGCTTGTACACCGAGGGTAATACGCACGCACACCGGATTAACTAGCAGCGGCCGTTCCCATATCACATCTTTTCCACTTGCAAGTTTGTTATTTCTAATGTAGGAGTATATGCCAATATGCGCGCACAAGCGGAGCAACACGCTTGCGGCTTTCCGGGCGCACGCAGCAGAAAACATCCAGCATCTCACAGTGAGAGTTGTGCGGGCCTTTCAGTGCAATGTAAACAAAAGATATCTTAGACGAATTATTATTAAAATGATTATGTATGTATGAACGCAGATGGCAACAACAGTTAATCTAAATAGCTACTTACCTAATATAAAGCTTGAATTTACATTAGACGTAATAACCGAGAAACTATGATTATTCTTCAGACTATATAATCATACAAACAAAAACTATAATTGTTGCATCCCTAATTGTTGTGCAGTTCAAAACATATGAATGTAGAAGAAGCCTACTTCAGCAATGCACTGCTTTTGTTGTGCTCTGAAATACAACATTTGAATGTTTGTTTAAAAAAAAGTCTATTGTACAATGCACTGATTTTATGTAGTTTAAAAATATAATATATTAATGTAGAAAAAGCCGTGGGTGTCTTAAGGGTATCTTCGTTTGGGATGCTTTTCATGAACAGACCCCCATGACAACCTAATTGAATAGCCCTGGTGTACAGTGTCTCTCTATGCAGCCGCTTTCCCTGCTTCCATCTCAAATAATAAACTCGCAAAAGATATGTGAACTTTTCATATTACTTACACATGCTTATAACCTGAAAACATGTAAAAGAAACTTGTCAGATTTTATTTTAGAGAGCAGAGAGTATGTTGAATTCAGGCTCACACTGACACGGCTACACTGACTGACAGTATTTAGACAGCAGATGCACAGTGTGTGCTAGTGACTGAACACAACGCTTTCTGGTGAAGTGGAGTAGATCCACGAATCACAGCACATTATGTTAGCTGACCAATCAGAGCCTCTTGACGGTTGGCTTTCGGAGGAGCTAGGAAATATGATTGTCATGTTAGCTTAGCTGTATATGATCAAAGATATATGAAGAAATTACATGATTTTTACAAATGAAGCATGAGCACACATTGCTTAACATCTTATAAACACAACCAAACCTTAAAAATACACTCTAGACCACCCCTTTAAGATGAAAGTTTTCATGATACTTCAGGAATAATAAACAAAACTTATTTCTGACACCTACAGTAGGCTGCTCCATAGCCTATACCCAGGTCCGAAATAACATGTGACTTTATTAAATAGTTAGAACTCTTAAAACATAATTGTAAAACTTTGAGGGGAGGGATGAATTAGTTAATTGATTAATTAATGATGGGTATTATGAGGGTTTTGAAACACTCACTCACTCACTATCCTTACACTTAGTACCTTATTTGTCAGGGGTCACCACAGTGAAATGAACCACCAATTACTCTGGCAGATGTTTTATGCAGAGGATGCCATTCCAACCGCAACCCAGAACTATAAAGTATTTAAAACACTTTTTAATAAAAATATTATTCACATAATAAAACCTGTGCAACATTTAGAATTTTGTATGTCTCTTCCAGGCCAAAATGGACCCAAATATCTAAGGAGGGTTAAAGCAATTAACCACTGTATTAATAATTAATGAGTAAAGATTACAAGGAAGATAATACTGTAATATTGTGCTTCAACACCTTTTCCCACTTTCTCTCTGTTCATTCACTAGAAAGACCTAAAAGTCCAGCATTTTCTCAGACGAGTCTCAGCGTGTTGATCTCTGTGCTGTTTCTAGCATTAGCCTCAGGAGGAGCTACTGCCATCTACTGCATACACAGAGGTGAGTATTTTCACGTTATATGCATACACAAGTCATAATGCTTTTAACTGCTGTTTAATTCAGGTATTTACTGTTCCCAAAACTTACACAAAAGCACGAATGGAGGCTGGAGAGATGAATGTGGAAAATAATATGGTAAGCTGAATGAGCACTAACATCCTAATCCACATTTTCAATACACAATGAACATATTCATATGCTAGCAATTATTGATGAACTGTCTTTCAGGATGATCACAATTCAACATACGGCAAACTGCAGAGAAAATATAATGCTGAGGAAATGTATGGAACAATCGGCAACAGACATAAAGATTAATAGCTGAGTTGAAAGCAGCTCAAAATAAAATATGACAAAGCATCAGATATGTCAATATCTGTAAATCATAGGCCTTTAAATACTTCTATTGCTTTTTATTGTTGTTTTTGTTTTCCCTTTCATTTTTTTTTTTTTTTTTTTTTTTTTGCGATTGGCTAATGCATTTTAAAAGTGACTTTGACAGCAGATGGTGCTGTAGTTGCACTGTAGAGGTACTAACATTGGCATCTGACAAAGTTAAACTATGTTCCACTAGTGACATCTGGTTGGCATGTGCCAATAAAACTTGAACTGCATCCTGCATCAATGATATTGTTGAGATTTTCTTTGTCAGAATGTTCCATCCATCTATACTTTATCTCCATTTTAATAAGTTTAAATCATAAGATTGTGTTTGACCTTGTTACTACTTTCATTACATTTGAGGAGAAAGCCATTTCTTCTAGTGAAATAAAACTTATTTTAAAAGATTTCTGTTCAATTCTTTAACATTATTTACTGTTTATTTACAGAATTTCCTATCATATTTTTTCTTCTGGAGAAAGTCTTATTTGCTTTATTTCAGCTAGAATAAATGCAGTTTCTCAATATCTAGTAAATTATTATGTACCGTCATCATGGCAAAGATAAAAAAAAATCAGTTATTAGAAATGAGTTATTAAAACCATTATGTTTAGAAATGTGTTGAAAACAAATCTTTCTGTTAAACAGAATTGGGGGAAAAATTTTCAGGAGAGCTAATAATTCTGACTGTATACAGAAAAAAGACACCATTAAGTTAGCTGAAATAGGCTTCAAATTAATATATTATAAAGATCAGTAATGTAAAATGAATAAATAGTCATTCTCTCATTTCATATACTAGCTTTCATCACTGTAAAGCCCTGCCCTCACAGGCGTGGCATAATGAAAACTTTTATAACTAGCTTCAGTTTTTTATAGCAGCACTAATAGCATCACAGTTTGCTTAACACTCACAGAAATGGCAATGGCAGCAAAAGAGGTAAGCAAGCATTTCTTGGTCATTTGTTGGACTAACATATTACAACTATGAGTAACAGTCACAAATAAAATTAAAGTATAAAAATGGTGCATTAATCCCAATCAACATTGTGTCGATTTATTGCCTAGACCTCTGTTTTGTAGTGCAGCATGACAGACAAAAGCAAACAAGCAACCACCTTTTTCTTATACTCTATGATTAGCGAAGAGTTTTTAAAAAGAATGAGACACTCTCCTCACAGTTTATCCATCAGATATTAAAAGTAGATTAGAATTAACTAATTTCTTACTGTATAGTAGACGATGAATAACCACAAAAATCCTGAAGAATCTGAATCTTTCCACGACTTGTGTTGATGTTAAATGTTGTATGGAATACGTGAACAAAATTTGGAAGAACAAATCACAATGAATTAAAAATAGCTCTTGCCACAGACATCATTGTGATAATAATGTCATGCTAAAATAGCAAGTTACATAATTTATTGTTTTTAATGTGGATATGGCTTGTCATGCAAACGTATTATTTGATTCAGTTCTTTTGAATGGAGTTTCCCCAATTCGGGAGTGCAACTCTTCATTTAAAATGCAGCATGTTTAGAAAAAGATGGACTGGATGACAATTTGTGATTCATTTTATTTTTAGTTAATTATTAACTCATTAGAAATAACATTTGTCAAGGAGAAAAAGTATAAACTGCTGTGAAATAATAATTGGATATTTTGGATTGCAAATAAAATGAATATAATTGATATTGTATCTTTTATAGTATGTATTCAGCGTGAGAATAAACAGAGAGAGCAGATCTTCTGAGGTCAGCCACGATGGTCACATTAGCAAAGAAGAGTTGAAAATTGCTCTTCAGGATGACACTGTTGCAAACAAAATAATCGACAGCTTCAAAAAATATGGAAGAGACTATAAACTAAAATTACGCGATTACCTGACTTGGTACATCCCAAACTATCCAACCCCTGTTGAATTTCGCACCTCAGAGGCGAGTCATGCCACTCACGCCGATGCACTTGATGGGATTTTAGATTCAGAGGGGTTCAAGGCTGATGGTGATGATCTGAAGTTCTCATGGTGGAGCCTGAAGATTGATGAAGAGTGTATAAAAGCAGCAGAGGAGCGTTATCTGGAGGAGGTGTTTCCAACCAGATCCCAAGAACAAAGAGAAAGACAAGAGGCATTCCTGAGCAAATTCACCACATCACCTGCATTCCACATTCATGAATCCCGCTACGGAAACTTTAGATTTATATTTTCCATCAATGAATTAATGGAAGCATACAAGGAGCAGTTTTGTGGAGGTCGAGACCCAGTCCTCAGAGAGTATAAGACGATGTTTTACAAGCAGGAGATCATGTACGCTGTTCTCGTTCACAGCCCTGATGACGATGAGAAGTTCCAGAATTACTCAAGAATTGAAGAAAGCAAATTCGTAGATTATAAGGATAATCAAATTGTCTGGAGAGCACAAGCCATTGGGGATAACATTAAATTTAATCTGATGCTGGATGAAGAGAACAGAACAGCAAATGTAGAACCTGTGTTGGGAAAAAAATATTATGTGTGGGATCATGTTTGCCTGGCATTTCACTTCAATGACGTCTTAATGTTTGATAAAGACACCCTATTACAGAACTGCATTCCGTGTAAACCAGCTGAAATAAAAACTGGAAAGGGAAAATGGTGCACTTATAAAGAAGCTGAAAAAATACTCAAGGATTTAAAGCAGTCATAAAAAGTAGCGGAAGCACACTATTTAAAAAATGATATGACAAAACGTCATAACAACTTTAACTTTAAATTACTTTAACTTATTTTAATAAGGTTTCAACTAAACCAAGTCATACGAAGTTATTATTTTTTTGTCAGTTTGACTGATATAAGATGAGATGCCTAGAAAATATTCAACTTTTTTTTTTAACAGTGCAAGCATATCAAATATCACCATTGAACAGACATGGGCATTCATCTAAAAATGACTTTAAATGTGCACTGGAATCTTTAATTTAATTAGCTTAATATTTTACTGGATGCTTGTAAGATCGAGTCTTAGAGGTCTTTATATAATTTTACATGAATCATTTTTACAATATAATTACTATAATATCATTTTAACACTAAGTTTATTTTAAAATATTAATTATTTTGAAGGGGGTTTTATTTTCTGTGGTTTTCTAAATGGCATTCTTATTGTATAAAATATGTTTTAACTATGACTCTACATGTAACTACTAAGATATGACACCTTGTAAACTTTTTTCATATTATAAAGATTTCTTGAACCATAAATGGTGACTTTGTATGTTAAACGTTTCTAGCTTGTCTTCAGAATATGAAAAGCCCCATGTGATCATTAAACTCTCTCAAAATTTTTTTGCATCTGTGACTCCTGGGATTTTATTCAGACTTACACCGGTTGCATACTTACTATAATGATTACAATAACTGGGCACACTAAACAACAACCCTGAACAAAACCTACCCAGTACTTTAATAGGTAAATATTCTGTAAACGCACAAGTGTAGAAACTGTCAAATAAAATGCAAATCTTGAGTCATGAAAATGTAAAGTATTTTAGTACTTTATCAACTAGCAGTTAGAATAAAGGATTCATAATCAATCTTTCATTTCAATTTCAAATTAGACCAGCCTACATTATTCTGGCTCAAAAAAATAGACTAATAAGTTTTAAGACTGGAAGCTTTAAGACCCACTGCTGCTATAAGATCTGTCAACTCTAATAAAGTCCATAATGAACATGTTTCTTTTATGACCCAGTTATTAAACCATTACCTCCACTGTGACAATATCTGGCTGTAAATTACAAACTGTCACAGGCTTTATTGCTTTATTGCAATCTTACAGTTCAAAGTTCTAGCACTGAGGCCCTGTTTACACTAATACGTTTTAGTTTTAAACCAGCGTCTTAGAATGAAAACGATCCACGTCCACACTGGCGTTTCTGAAAAGATCTGTCCACACTTCACCGCTGAAAATGCATGTCACATGACCACACACAAACTGGCATGGGCTGCAGCGTATGCGAGCTCCAGCCAGTCAGCGGGTGCTTTGAGCACACCTCCCTGGGTGAAAGCAGCTCAGGTCAGACAGTTCATCAAGGATCTTTTGCTAGATTTCATCTCACTATAGTTGTTAAACGTAATATTTAATTCATCTGGTCTCTAATGGTCTTTTAAATCTATTACCTGTTCTCAGGTAACGTGTTTTGGCTGAGCGCAAAGATAAGTTGATATATTCATTTTTATAACCACATACACCGATTCTGCACATTCGACTGATTGCTTGCCTTTATTTCCTATAATGTATAAACTTATTGTACATTACACTTTTATAATGGTCATTATTGATTATTAAAACTGATATTAAGCAAAGAAGACGGGGTATGTTTCATATTTTTAAAGAAAATGAAAGGAGGCAGTTATGTATAGGCTCTGTTTTGTTATAAATATGCATACAGTGAAGATGACGATCATATAAATATGTAGCTACACGATGCCTCAACATTTCTGGTGTCTGTTAAGTTAATATCAAAATGAAAATAGGCAGTTCCTTATATCATGTTTTCATTTAATTGTTAAGATCGTGAAACAATAGCTAGTATGATGCGAATGATGTTATAAAGTACACTGTTTTAACCTGACGTGTTCCCTGGAGTTTTCCATATCAATGTTTCCATATCACGTGTTTTCCATATTAATGTTGCGACGTCTGAACTTCTGGAAAGGGTGCAAGACTGAACTTTGTGCACTTAATATTGAGAAAAAGCCCCAATCAGATAGGCGAATGACTGCAGCCACGCCTTTGTTTTCAGATGTCTCCGTTTTCCCCCCCAACCACACTGACACAGAGCAGCAGCGTTTTAAAACCAAAACGGCCCCTTCAGCATTTCCAAAACACCTCTGATTTCAGGTCTGGAAATCTCTGGGGTAGTGTGGACCGAAGGCGTAACTGTAGCAAAACTTATGCGTTTTAAAACTAACTTGTAGTAGTGTAAACAGGACTTGAATTATTGAAATAAAATGTATGCACTGGGGTAAAAATTAGGTGAATTTTGAATATCAATGCATAGCAATTGCAAATAGTGACTAAAAACATAAAATAAACCAAATGTACAAATCACTTTTGTTGCTTTATGACGTTCTCCTTTTTATTCCTGCAACAATTAGGTAACATCAGGCAAATTCCTATTATCTACAGCCTGTTTGTGTGGCATTTACTTGGAGTACATGTTCTTGAAAGCTTCCAGATGCTGAGAGTAGAGTTGAGCGCACTCCTTTGCCGTGTCGAGCTGTTGTTCACACCAGCCAATCAGGAAGCTCCTCAGCACATTCACTCTGGAGGCTTGGAAACGCTCAATCTGCCACACATTATATTAGTCCAATAATAACATTATACCCTCAGTAAATCTACATTCGCAATCAACAACTGGGTGAAAATGGAGAAGTAGACGTTATGTCAAAAGGTCATTTTTTGGCTTCATCAGTCACTGTATTTACCTCTTGTTTGGCCACAGATGAGATCAGGCTGAACTCTTTCTCAACGGCTTTTTGAAACGCCTCCATCTACAGTAATAAACACAGGAAGGTGTGATCTCTGAACATTCCAGTTAAGCATGATGTAGATAGGTAATGAATGGAAGAATGAGTGATTGAAACATACCACTTCCCTCTTATGGGGTTTGGCCTTTTCCGTACTCTTCTTGACAGTTTCTAGCTCGATCAGTTTACAGGTTCGTCTGAAGAGCATCTCCTGTAATGTAGAAATGCGTGATGCTGATTGGCTGAGCAGAACACAACCACTGTATGTAGAGGCAAGGAGAGCCTTTTCATTCACATCCTATTTTTATTCACTCCACTAGATTGTTAGATTGAGAAAGGGTTATTATAGATTACTAAAAAGAAAAAATGATTGACACTTAAAGGACACATGAAATCAAAAGTAACCATATTGATTTTGTAAGCTCACATTGCAAGCTTAGCGGTCATGAAGTCATCTGTGCATGTCATTTAGAAAAAAAATGTTTGCCCTTGTAATCTTTAATTGAAATGCACTTCCTGATTGTTTTCAGTTAAATTGTCAGATTACGTCTGACTGAGGCATTGGGCGTGGCTAACATACTTAACCACGCCCCTCCAACTCTCAGTTTTGACGAGAAACAGAACTGGTGAGGAGGCGGAGTGTGTTAGGTTGTAATAACTCTCCAGAAATCCTTTTCTAGATATTTCTGAATGAAATGCCAACACTGTAAAAATGGCCGTGATTTCAACGGTAAAAAAAAATAAAATGCTACGGTAAAAATCCGTAACCTGGTTAACAGTATGTTTCCTTAATATATAGACTTTCCTAGAATTCCCTGCATGGCACATCACTTTTTATGGTTTTTGCTGACATTACTATAGATCTTTCTATAGACTATTGACTATAGTTTCCCCATCAGTTATGTACATTAAAGGTTTATGTTACATCCAATAGTGATAAACAATGTTTATTTCATAACTTTAATTTTGTGCGTGTTACCATACTGGTGTTTAGCAGCTGTGTGAATGACACTGAGCACCTTCTACACACTGATACAGTTTTCTGCTTGTGGAAAAAGTTGTTTGTGATGAGCTTTGGTTCATTATGTAACTTTCTTATCACCACCTGCATATATATGGCTGTGCTAACGTGTCTATCTGTGTAACAAAAAATGTGTAGATGTTGGTAATTCAAAATACAGACATATTACATCTACAAATTAATGAAATACCGTAGTTTACTATAAAAATTATGATGAAAAATGATTACTTTTATGGTTTGTAGTACCATACTTTTAATGGTAAAACACTGGCAAGTTTTTACCATAAATTTTACCCATTTATTTTTTACAGTGTACTTTAATACATCCAATCAGCTCACAGTAGAAAAAACAAGCCACGCCCACTGTTTACTCATTTAATATTCTGTTTCTCTAGGAACGGCATCACAATATGAAAAAAAATGGGTCGCAGCTTACAGTTAATGTGTACTTTAAATTAAATGTAAAAAATGACATCAACTGAAACAAAAGCAGCATTTTAGTTTTTATTAACTGAGCCCATTAACTAAAACGTAGATGTTGAAGGTGTACAGAGAAACCAGATTAAAAATAACACAATATAATTAAACTAATCTTTATCAAACATTAAATGCTTATTCACAAAGTTTTCAATATTAATATAACACTGGTCTGTGAGTGATTTGTCAATTTCTGCTAACTTTACATAGTGCTGCCAGATGAACCGGTTATGACAAGTGACCGTTTTATGAGTCATGCTGAATTTTTAAAAATCCATGTGTTTAGTCATACTGATTAATGAAGAAACAATCACTTCCAAAGTCACAATAAGACACAAGGTTTACTAAAGCAAAGAATAACGCACTGTACCTTCTCATTTATTTATTTAGAGATTGACTTATGAACATCTCAATAAGAAATTCAATGCCTAATGTCAGGAGGTCAAGCTGACTGTACGACATTACTTAAGGCATTAAATAACTGGTAAATCTGGTTACACTATCTAAAAGGTTACTATAACTTAAACAATTTATTAAAAAACAATACCACACATAAGTAATCGTTTTGAGGGATTTCATACAACATACTTTCTCTGCCTCTTGGTAGCGAGACTCCAGGTCCAGACCCAAACCAAGTGTCGAGAGGTTGTTGCTGGCAACTTTCTCAAAGTTTCTCTAAAAAACAAAATTGTGAATTTTTAAATAAAAATACAGCAAAAAGTCAAAGAAGCCTTAAATCATGCCAAAGAGCTTAGAATCACCAAGAGACGACACTCAATAAAACGTTCCATAGCAACAGCAGCGCCGCGACTCTGCCATTCTGGAGTGTAAGGGATGGTCCGTCTATTGGATCTTATTGCTGACTAAGTGACTAATGTGTTGTCTGATGATTCTGGGTCTGGAGGCAGTACTCTCCCCTCTTTCTTCATTTGTTCGTTCCTATTTATTTGTTTTACCCCTAGACTTTTGTAGAAACGTAACATTATATATATATATATATATATATATATATATTATTTATTTCATTTTTAATGCTGTCATTAAAAATCATGGAGGCCATACGAACTACCAGATAATGTAGTTTTTGTTGTGTATACTCATTTTTGCTTCACCCTAATTTGAGTAAAATAAAAATTAAGTTATTTTTTTAACCTTACTTTTATGTTATATGTGATATTTTAGATATCAGATGTATTAAACTTAGTCTTGTCAACATTTTAGAAATGATCCGTTTTCTTTGAGATATTACTTTTAAAATGTTACTTTTCAAAGGGAATGTACTCATTTAACTCATATTTAACTCAATAGTTTGATTCATTCTGTCTAGTGTCAGTTATCGAGCTGTTGTTCTAGTGGAATTTTCATTCCAAAACGGCCGCCGCGTAACACTAGCGGCATCTAGTTACTGCTACTCAAACAGCAACAGAGTGTCGCCTCTTGGTGATTCTATGCCCTTTGATCATGCTCAGAGTTTTGCTTAAAATGCCATTACCTTTACAGCCTCAATGATATCTGACAGTTTCAAACAAACCCTAAAAGACACAACAACATAATTATTCTTTAAAAACAAACAAGGTAAACAGATGCAGGAATACAAGTACTTTCCCTCTTTCTTAAAAATAAAGGTTGTAAAATGTTTTCTTAGCGAGGCCACTGAGGAAACATTTTTGTTTCCACAGCAGATATTTTAGTGCAGTTCTTCGAAGAACTATTATTTCAGAGTGTAAAATATTTTGATATATGATGATCTATAAAACTTTTTGTGGTATGAAAGGGTTCCACAGATGTTAAAGGTTCTCCAAGGAACCACTGATCACAATAAAGAACTTTTATTTTTATGTGTTCTTTACACAAACATCTCTCTTTACAAAACATTCACATTAATGCAGACACAAATGTTATTTTTATTAAGTAAATTCGGTCCTGCATTATATTTTAAGAGGCCTCAGCTAATATGTACTTACACTGAAATTAATAATTTGTTACAATGCACTTGTCTAAATATGTTTTTAAATTGTACTTATGCTTGATTAAACACATTCATGTAACTACATTTGTAATAACACTGTTGATCATCTCTTACACCTTAACCCACCCTTAAACCTACCCATAACAACAAACCCTACCCATATCCCACCTCAGTAGCATCAGTTCTAATGTTCTGCAATACATTATGAACACATTAAGTACATTCTATTTATATTTTGACATAAGCACATAGTAGTTCATATAAAGTGGGACCATAAATTCTAACTTGGAGAAAGCTACAGCAGCTGCGTCATCCTGATTCACACAAAGATGAAGAGATGTGGAGAAATGACCACAGGCCAAAGCAAGCTCTGGAAAACATGCATATAATATTGATATACAGGGTGGGTCTACTGTTTTCCTTAAAAATGTGTACTGTACAAGCATGCAAATAAACTTCATTAAGTGGCTTACTTTGCTCTGTCATCACAACGTCCAGTAACTTCTATTGGGAGATGAAAACCAAAAGTGCCCAGTGATTAAAAAACCCATTAGCTAGGTAGAAACTGCAAAACTGCTTAAATAATATACCTCTGTGGCAAGCTTTGACGAAGCAGCCAGATTTGTGTTTTTATTTCTCTCATTCTGAAAGAAGTTGTCAACATCCTGGGAAAAAATATATATATTTTTTTATAAATGACATAAATCACTTCTGTCTATCTGTGATGTTTGAATAGAGGCTTATCAGTATATGATGAACAACTGTATAAAGCTTTGCAAACAACAAAAACCTCATGACAGACCTTATGACTTTCTTTCCTCATCTCCTCCACAGCCTGACTGAGGCGGTTAAAAATTCCTTTCTTGCCTCGCTGTTTTCCAGGAGACTAATCAAAAAAACAAACGCAAAGACAAAATACATTTATCAGCAAAGATTTTGATCACCGAAAAGCATAGTCAAAGCATTTACACTTATTTTCCATGCTAGAGAATCCAGATTAAACAATCATATTATCTGCGTTTTTGGATCAGGAAATGTTTCCACTGGGTCCAGTTTGGTCTAAACAGGTATTGGCCTATGTTGTTTAAACTTCTTTTTATTGTATAGGAGCTGATTTACTGCTGGTTGGAGATGGTGGCCAGAAAGACAAGACATGCCTGTACAAGTACAGATTTCTTAATGGCTTAAGACAGTAAAAAGATGTTCAAAAAGTTAATTAAGGCTTTTTTAGGCTACATAATTATATTTAAAACACAATTTTTGCTGAAATTGTTCTTTGTGCGAGTTTAGTGTGCTTTTTCCCCGACTTTTTGTTTTTTAAATCTGTAACTGACACCTGAAGCTCATGTCAACCACCAACAGACTGTCAACACTTAAGACTTAACAGGTCAATTAAATGTCTTATAATATCTATATACCTTTACTTTTAAAATGTAACATTGTCATGTTTTTTCTTTCGGTTTTGAGTTTAACAGAACATCTGAGAAGCTCTGTTCGGTTGACGTTCCTCACTGTATAAGTAACAGAGATGTTTCTTTGTAATTATTACTTGGGTTTATGCATAAAAAGTCAGAGAGCCTATATAAATCATTCTCTATGACTTCACTTTTTGTTTTTAACTAAGTAAATCGATCACATACTGTCCAATTTGATACTTTTAGCCATTAAAAACATAATTGTTATTACCTAAATGATGAAAGAGAAGCACTGTAACTTCAAACTCATTTGTATATTTCAGATGATGGACTGAAGAGAAGAAAATCACAACATGTTTAACATATTGATAACATAAAAACTTTTAAATGCTAATATTTATAAAAATATATATTATTTAAATATTTTAAGGTTCTATAAAGCACTTTCAAAGCATGGTTTTTAATGTAAACCAGTATGTAATGTATGTACTAGTATTTAATGTAACTAAAAAGGTTAAAATAAAATAATAAATAAATATAAAATAAATAACGGTTGACGCGGTGGCGCAGTAGGTAGTGCTGTCTCCTCACAGCGAGAAGGTCGCTAGTTCGAGCCTTGGCTGGGGCAGTTGGCGTTTCTGTGTGGAGTTTGCATGTTCTACCCGCGTTTGCGTGGGTTTCCTCCGGGTGCTCCGGTTTCCCCCACAAGTCCATAGACATGCGGCACAGGTGAATTGGGTAAGCTAAATTGTCCATAGTGTATGTGTGTGCATAAGTGTGTATGGATGTTTCCCAGTGATGGGTTGCAGCTGGAAGGGCATCCGCTGCCTAAAACATATGCTGGATATGTTGGCGGTTCATTCCGCTGTGGCGACCCCAGATTAATAAAGGGACTAAGCCGAAAAGAAAATGAATGAATGAAAATAAAAATAAAGAACATTCTACTATTGGTACAAGCTGAAGAATCATAATTTGGTACGGTTTAAAAACATTTTTCCTAAGAGTGTAGAAGTAATCTAGTAAACAAAAAAGAGAGAGAAGATTCTTATTAAAACATTTGGACTTGCCTTCCAAAGTGAGTTACTTTTTGAACCAACTTAACCTCCTCAATATGCTTTTTCAGATTTTATGGTGAACAATTGAAGGTAGAACTTTCTCTGATGCAAGTTATAACAAGCAGGTACGCAAGCATACAAAAACTTAAAAAAAAAAAAAAAAAAAAAAAAAGGAAAAACCACTATAGCAAATCCCCATGAAAGTCCAGCAATGAAGTCAAATTACTTTATTACACCACTATGTAAATTTTACACATCTGGTTTCCAACAGTTTAAAATTTATCTGGTCATCAGCCTCCTAAATGATACCCACATGAAATGACCAGCCATAAAACAATACAAACTTGCTTTTTGTTGGATTCACTAGCATGTTTAGCCCTGTACGCTACATACATTTAGTAATTTAGATGCATTTACTGCACTTGAAAAAGTGAATGAACACAGTCAGTTCGTGTGTTTGTGTGTGTGAGTAGTAAACCTCAGAGTTTGTAAGAAAGCCGTCCAGCGCTTTGCACTTGCAGAGAGAAGGATGTGTCGCCGCCTGCTGGAGATAAAACTCCAAAGCCTTACAATAACTCTGCCAATTCTGTCCTAGAGCCAGAAACCCTGAGCACAGCAGAAATGTATCAAATATATTAGGAAAAAAAGAAAAATAAATAAATAAATATTGAAACAAGCTGAGAAAAAAAATTGTGTTTTCAAATAGTGCTAAACATTCTCTCATCTATTTTCATCAATTGTATCTAAATACATTTGCACTGTAAGTGTATGCAGAACTAATACACACCAAGTTGTTTGAGTGCTTTGGCCTGTGTGCTTGACTGCAATGGAAATGCTTTTGAGGGCAAAGGTGGAAACTGTGGATTAAAAAATAATATCTTAAATTTCCACTTTTCTTAGATGTAATGCTTCTAAAGAAAATCGTACTTTACAGAACATGCAAATCGTTAATTCCCTCACTATAACCACATGTAAATCATGAATTCCCTCACTATAACAACATGTAAATCAAGAATTCCCTCACTATAATAACATGTAAATCAAGAATTCCCTCACTATAATAACATGTAAATCGTGAATTCCCTCACTATAACAACATGTAAATCATGAATTCCCTCACTATAACAACATGTAAATCATGAATTCCCTCACTATAACAACATGTAAATCAGGAATTCCCTCACTATAACAACATGTAAATCATGAATTCCCTCACTATAATAACATGTAAATCGTGAATTCCCTCACTATAATAACATGCAAATCGTGAATTCCCTCACTCTAAATAACATGTAAATCAAGAATTCCCTCACTATAATAACATGTAAATCAAGAATTCCCTTACTATAATAACATGTAAATCAAGAATTCCCTTACTATAATAACATGTAAATCGTGAATTCCCTCACTATAATAACATGCAAATCGTGAATTCCCTCACTATAATAACATGCAAATCGTGAATTCCCTCACTATAATAACATGTAAATCAAGAATTCCCTCACTATAATAACATGTAAATCAAGAATTCCCTCACTATAATAACATGTAAATCGTGAATTCCCTCACTATAATAACATGTAAATCAAGAATTCCCTCACTATAATAACATGTAAATCGTGAATTCCCTCACTATAATAACATGCAAATCGTGAATTCCCTCACTCTAAATAACATGTAAATCAAGAATTCCCTCACTATAATAACATGTAAATCAAGAATTCCCTCACTATAATAACATGCAAATCGTGAATTCCCTCACTATAATAACATGCAAATTGTGAATTCCCTCACTACAATAACATGTAAATCAAGAATTCCCTCACTATAATAACATGTAAATCGTGAATTCCCTCACTATAATAACATGCAAATCGTGAATTCCCTCACTCTAAATAACATGTAAATCAAGAATTCCCTCACTATAATAACATGTAAATCAAGAATTCCCTCACTATAATAACATGTAAATCAAGAATTCCCTCACTATAATAACATGTAAATCGTGAATTCCCTCACTATAATAACATGTAAATCGTGAATTCCCTCACTATAATTCCCTGAAGTCCAGGAACATTTTCTTGTGAGAAAAAACTCTGCTGAAGCCAGTCAAAGTCCTCATATGTTCGGAAAACACACACCCCAGCACTGCTGTTTAGCTGAAGACAGAGTAAATAATAGTAAGAAACAATATTTTAACATTTCTCAAAACATTTTTTGCACTTGCTAGGCCTCTTACTTTCTGGGACGTGATTGCAAACGTCAGAACATCTCCATCCTGAGTGACGTCAGTGATTCTGATGCTGTTTGCACTCACACTTAGTACTGTTTCTGCACTCGAATCATCCTAAAACACAGAAACATTCATTTATATTACTCAGAGCTGTTTTTAGCAAATACATGTGCTGGAACTTAGAGCAAGCCATTAAGATAACAATGATAATTTTGTATTGTTAAAATAAATACAACAGCACTAATACATTAAGCAACAAACTGAATGAGCAGTATTAACAGTCAATGTTTATAGCTATGGCATTGTGAGAGAACATGTTCTAACAATCAACAATTTAATAATTAAAAATTATCCTTAAACTTAAGGAATAATTGAATGCAGAATGGATTTGCAAGTAAATAAGTTTATTTAACCAACAATTATCATCCGACGTAACTTTAGATAATTCTTTTAACAAACTCACATATCGATTTATATCTTTAGACAACTAGATATGATAAATAATTGAAGACTTCGCTTTGCATCTCAAGAAAGCTAGAATATTATTTTAAATAAATAATGTATTTATTTAGAGCTGTGGCTTTATGATGCAAGACCTCTTCCAATACCTTTTAAGGTGGTAAATTTGGAAGGGAAAATGTAAAAAAAAAAATTGTTTTTAAGTAAAACCTGCTAACACACTGATACATTTACACTTAAAACTAGATTAATACATATTGTTCAAGTACATTCATTACATGTAAAGCAGATAGCTGAACAGCATATTACTGCATGGTCATGTGATAATCACAACCCGAAAAGATTACTTACCATCGTTGTGGCATTCAACTGGATTCAGCTTTTCTATCTTGTAAAAGGGACTAAAACAGAAATCTGAAAAAGTCAAAGAAGATCCATTTCTGAATATTCCACAAGAACCCTTTTTAATCTCCTATCTTTTCACCTCCGTTTTCTACTCTATTTCCCCTCACCACTCTCTCTGGATATACAAAATGCTCACACGTACATTCTTGCGGAGGCAGGATATCCTTCAGATCAAAGGCCACTCTTCTCCTGCGATTTAGCTGTAGGTAAAATTCTGTCCAAAGTGTTTAGTTTTAGGTGTCCTCTTTCCACTGACATGAGAAACCCACTCACACATTACATGTGAACTAAGTAACTTGTAAAGCACTCTCATTAAAAGCTACTCAGTAACTAAACAGCTACACTGCAGTCAGGTGCCACTCATAAACTTTGCTCAGCGTTCTTAAAATGCAAAAAAACACATTAAATCTTTCCAGATTTAAAATAAATTAAGAAAAATACAGTGACTAACAGAACACATCAGTCATTAGAACAGGAATGCTGAGAACACTAGCTGTGGTTATTAATCAAGTAACTAAAGAAACATGACTACTGTTTTTTTTTTTTCAAGAATACCAATTTCTTAAATAATAGTTTAAAAAGTGTTGACTGGGGGACAACTGACAGATATTGATAAAAAAAAAATAATCAAACCAAAAATCAAGATCAACTTTTATTCTATTTTCGCATTTAGGTTACATGTTTATACAGTTAAACCGTCCTTTTTGAAAATAACGCATCCAATTTGAAGCAGTTTCTTTAGTTACCACATGATTTTCTGGCTTGCACTTGTTCATGTGGAGTGTTTGTAGTACGACAGCAGGTCGTCCAGACTCTGTGTTTGAGCAGTCTGTGTTTGAGAAGGCTGTTTATATGTGGGCATCTCAGAAGCATATATAGGGTTAGATGTGTTCTCTGTGTGTCCTTCTGCTGCGCTTTGGGATTCAGGCCACTTGAAGGCATGTTTTCCTTTGCTCTGCCCTCCTCTGCTGGTATTAGCCCTCCTGTCCTCTGCAAAATAAGCGGAGGGAGGAGCAAACTCTGAGTCTCGCTCCTCTCGACGCCGACTGGTCCACTGACCCCAGGAAAACTCTGGGAAAGGAGATTTCTATTATTTAAGTTGTGCTTATTTACCAAAGCAAATGTAAAAAAAAAAGTGAAATAAATGAGGGGGAAAGGAAGGAATATGGTGTGCATTAATGTGTACCTTTGCCTCTGTCCCACTCTCGTACATGAGGAACGCCAGGTTTGGTGTCTTTTCTCTCCTGAATCTCCACCTCCACTTTCTGCACTTTTGCAGGAGCAAGAGGTCCAACCAAACCTTCATCTTTGTCATCTTCATCATTCTCAGCACCATCAGCTGCAGGAGCTACAAGAGAACATATTAAACAATGAAATAAACTTTGAAGTCAGAATTATTGGCTCGCCTGATTTATTAGCCCCCTGTATATTTTTCCCCCAGTTTCTGTTTAACCGAAATATTTTTTTAATAATAACTCATTTCTAAACATTATATTTTTAATAACTCAATTCTAATAGCGGATTTCTTTTATCTTTGACATGATGACAGTACACAATACTGTACACAACTAATTATACTAGATATTTTTCAAAATACTAGTATTCAGCTTAAAGTGACATTTAAAGGTGTAACTAGGTTAATTAGGCAAGTCATTGTATAACGATGGTGTGTTCTGTAGACAATCAAAAATATTGATTAAAGGGGCTAATAATATTGATCTTAGAAAAAAAGATTTTATTCTAGCCAAAATAAAACAAACAAGACTTTTTCCAGAAGAAGAAATAAATTACAGGAAATGCTGTGAAAATTTTCTTGCTTGGTTAAACATAATTTGGGAAATGTTTAAAAAAATAATAATAATAATTTTCACAGGAGGGCTAATAATTAGGGCTGCTCGATTATGGGAATAATCATAATCACAATTATTTTGGTCATAATTGTAATATATATATATATATATATATATATATATATATATATATATATATATACATATATATATATATATATATATATATATATATATATATATATATATATATATATTATATATATAGAGATAGATAGATAGATGGATAGATGGATAGGTGGATGGATAGATGGATAGATGGATAGATGGATAGATGGATAGATACAGTAGATAGATAGATAGATAGATAGATAGATAGATAGATAGATAGATAGATAGATAGATAGATAGATAGATAGATAGATAGATAGATAGATAGATAGATAGATAGATAGATATTTAAAAAAATGATGTTTAACAGAGGAATTTTTTACAGTATTTCCTATAATATTTTTTCTTCTGGAGAAAGGCTTATTTGTTTTATTTCAGCTAGAATAAAAGCAGGTTTAAATATTTTTAAACCCATTTTAATAGCTCATTATCACTAGCCCTGTTAAGCAATATATATTTTTGATTGTCTGCAGAAGAAACTTCTGTCATACAATGACTTGCCTAATTACACTAATGTCAATTTAAGCTGAATACTAGTATCTTGAAAAATATGTAGTAAAATATACTGTCATCATAGTAAAGATAAAATAAATTAGTTATTAGAAATGAGTTATTAAATCTGTTATGTTTAAAAATGGGTTGAAAATAAATCTTTCCATTAAACAGAAATTGGGGGGAAAGGGTCGCTCATAATTCAGGAGGGCTAATAATTCTGACTTCAACTATATACATGCAGTTATTTTCCTCCCTGTAAATAAGGAAAGGGAAATAAATAGAATAGAATAAAAATATGAAAAACTGTGCGTTAAGCATCTTCACTGTAAGAAAACAACTTCAGCTACAAAAGTCTTTCAGGCAAGAGCAGCGAGTGATTTTGTCCTTTTGTTGTTTGATTAATAATAAAAACAGGCGGCAGGAGGAATATTGCACGCTGTCACTTTAAGAATTTTGCGGCTCTGATATGGTTTCACTTTCACATGTCTTTTGATTCTCAACTTGTTTGTTTATTACATAAATGAGGGTTAATATGAATAATCACTAAACACTGTGCTCTGACACAAATGTGCATGTATTTGACCATTAAAGCGCTCACATTAAGATGGCGTTAGATGTGTGTACTCTGCTCGTGCAGCAGCATGAGCTCTTATGCGCGTTTAAAAACATGAATGATTCGAACGTACATCAATGAATGATGCGCATCCCATTTGTAATGTAACTTTTAGTAATGTTCACGTGGAACTGAGCTTTGCAGAGTAACAAATGTGTACAACTGGAAAGGGGGCGGTATATGATGCAATAATTGTTTATCTCTATTAATGCTTTTTCATAATAGTAAATAAATGAAACAAATAAATGAAATGACTGTTATTCAGCAACGCACCAACTTGTTCATCCCCTAACTCCATCTTGCCATTCTTCATCCTTCTCATCCTCACTTTAGCAAGTCGGGCCTCGAGCAGAGCTTTCCGCTTCTCTTTTAGCTGCTCACGTTTGCTGCGCTGCTCAGTGGTCTGCAGAGAGAAGAAAATGGCAAAAACATTCATTTACACTACAGCCAACAGAATCCCTTTTTAATTATTTAGTGAGCTCACTTCTTTATGGTCAACATGTGCAGGAAATGAAAAGCACAAATATTAATTTTATTACTTAATAAAATGATTGAAAAAATTGTATCAAATCATTAAAAAATAATAATTTTGTATTAAATGTTTTATATGCAGCTAAAGTCAGAATTATGAGCCCCCCTTTGATTTCTTTTTTCTTTTTTAAATATTTCCCAAATTATGTTTAACAGAGCAAGGAAATTTTCAAAGTATGTCTGATAATATTTTTTCTTCTGGAGAAAGTCTTATTTGTTTTATTTCGGCTAGAATAAAAGCAGTTTTTAATAAAAAAAAAAAAAACATCAGGTCAAAATTATTAGCCCCTTTAAGCTATATTTTTTCAATAGTCAAGAGAACAAACCATCATTATACAATAACTTGCCTAATTACCCTAATCTACCTAGTTAACCTAATTAACCTAGTTAAGCCTTTAAATGTACTTTAAGCTGTATAGAAGTGTCTTGAAAAATATCTAGTCAAATATTATTTACTGTCATCATGGCAAAGATAAAAAAAATCAGTTATTAGAAATGAGTTATTAAAACTATTATGTTTAGAAATGTGTTGAAAAAAATCTTCTCTCCGTTAAACAGAAATTGGGGAAAAAAAATAAACAGGGGGGGCTAATAATTCTGACTTCAACTGTAAATATCATATAAATATCATATGAACATCATATATACACACACATACATACACTTAATGTAATGCACAACATATTCACAACATAATTGTCAGTCAACCAGTAACTTATATTTATTTATAACTTTAGGTCAGATTAGATAAACATCAGCTTGACACTGGATGCTTATTGCATACTAAATATTAAGTGCTCGCTGAAAGAGAATCTTTAAAAATAATAAAAATTTACCAAAGGTAAAAAAAAATTCTTTAATCTCATCAATTATAATGTTACGACTCTCTTAATACTTGTAGGAATTAAAACAATAGTTTTTAACTTTTATATAGACTAAAGATTCTAAAGGGCGGCACAGTGGCTCAGTGGTTAGCACTGTCGCCTCACAAAAGGTCACTGGTTCGAGTCCCGACTGCACCAGTTGGCATTTCTGTGTGGAGTTTGCATGTTCTCCCTGTGTTTGCATATGTTTATAGGCTTATATAGTAGGTGAATTGGGTAAACAAAATTGGCCGTAGTGTACGAGTGTGTGTGTGTGTGAATTTGAGAGTGTTTCCCAGTACTGGGTTGCGGCTGAAAGGGCATAAAACATATGCCGGAATATTCCTCTGTTGCGACCCTTGATAAATAAGGAACTACGGCGAAAAAAAATGAATGAATGACTAAACATTCTTAAAAAAATTCAAACTGGCCATATTATGGGCAATAATTCATTCATTCATTCATTTTCGGCTTAGTCCCTTTATTGATCAGTGGTTGCCACAGCGGAATGAACCGCCAACTTGCTATCCAGCATATGCTTTACGCAACGGATGCCCTTCCAGCTGCAATCCAACGGTGGGAAACACCGATACACTTTAGCGCAATTTAGCGTATTCAATTCACCTATAGCGCATGTCTTTGGACTTGTGGGGGAAACCGGAGCACCCGAGGGAACCCACGCGAAGACGAGGAGAACATGCAACTCCACACAGAAATGCCAACTGACCCAGCAACCTTTTTGCTGCGAGGCGATCGTGCTACCCACTGCGCCACCGTAAAGATGGGCAATAATATAATATCCTTACTGGCTTTTCAGGATCAGCCAGAATTTTCAAAGCAGTGCATCTCTAGTCACAATACACTCTGAGAGCACTTTCTCTGCATAATAAACAAGAAAATGCCAACATTTTGGCCAAATAATATATTGCTGTCTATCTTGTCACACTTTTAATGCCCTAAATTGGCATCCAAGTAGGGCAACACCCAACATTTGACACTTCAGTTCTGTTGTTCTGACCTGGTCTCTCAGCATGTCTAACGTTTCTCTCTGTTTTCTGCGTTGGTCTTCATCATGAGCAAAAGCAAAATACCCAACACCCAGCTCTCTGGCCTCTGAAACAGACACAGAAACATCCACATCAGACACTGTGCAGATTTAATTCAAGCTCTGAAATATTTTCAATATACGACAGGGGTTTTCAGTGTTTCTTCACCTTGGTCTCTAATATTTTCATAGTGAATGGGTCCGACAGGCCTCTTCATCTGCTCCTCCTCCTCTCTCTCCCACTCTTCTCTCTGCATTTCTCTCCTCATGTCTTCAGACAACAGATGTTTGTCAGCACCAGTCACCCTGTACCACACAATAATGTAAATTAAGCATGATGCCGAGTTACATATGCAAAAAAATAGATAATAAAAATTTTAAAAGCAAAAAAGACAAAAAGCACCTCTTATTGTGAAGATCTTCATCCATTTTCTGAAAATCTGGTAGGTCTTTCCTTAGACATCTTCGAGAACGTCCCAACGCATCAACATAGTCCACCCTGCAATTGAGAGAGAGCAAGAAAATCCACAGCTGAGCCCAAAATGTATTTGAAATCTCATAAGACACCATACTGTAACATATCATACCATTCCTCATTTGTGTTCTGTGGAGGTGGAACGGGCACTTTCACATCAGAGTCCTCTCCATCTCGGTCTGCAGTGCATGTCTGTGGCTCATTCCTCTGGTTGATGATCTTCTGGGTGAAGTCCACCAGAAAAAGACTTTCTGTCTCCTCATCTGAAGACAAAAAGAAATTGTATAATTAGATATGTTCATTTTGTATGCTAGAAAATACACAAAATCCTTTGGAAAGTGGTTAAAGTGAAACATGAATTTGGGGAGTCAAGCCAGCATTGTACCTGGGAAATCTCCTTTCGTCATTTGTTCATAAAGACGTGCCTTTTCCTCCAGTTTCTGCCTGCAGAACACAGACACGCATCAGAAGAGCATTAATATGATAGCGCAAATTGCACAATGAAGGTAATTTAGAGTACTGAATCATGAATATATATATTTTTTTAAATATAATTTGATTTGATTGAAAAAAATTTAATAATAATTTTATATATATATAAAATATTATATATATATATATATATATATATTTTTTTTTTTTAAACATCAAATTATATTTTAATTACAAATATTTAATTAATATTTGTCCACTATATTATTGTAATATTATATGATTTTTATAGCACATTATAGACTCATTACAACACGTCAGCACTAAAATTAATAGTATGTGTGGATTCCGATTAACATTATATCATATTATAAGAATTTGGATCCACTATCAAAACTTGTTTTCTTTTTGAACCAATATATGCTGCACATGTTTTACAAAATTTGGGACTTCTTCCTTGAGTAACACCAAACAATGTGATCATACTGTGTATGTGTTTAACAATATTTGACTGTGTTATTACGTGCATTGTGTTTGTTTTGACTTATTTTAATAAATTTTTCACTTTCATTGGAATGTATAGGAGTTGTACTGTCATTGTCTTGAAGTATTTTACAAATTTTCCCTTTTTAATTTCATTATTTTATTACTATAATTATTTATTTATTTTTGCATGTGTATATAGTTGTATTGCTCTATCGGGATAGGGTGGGTGTTCTTTGGTTGGTATTTTATTTGGTTACTAGTACAGTATACAGTTGAAGTCAGAATTATTAGCCCTCCTTTGAATTTTTCTTTCTTTTTTAAATATTTCCCGAATTATGTTTAACAGAGCAAGGAAATTCTCACATGATAATATTTTTTTTCTTCCGGAGAAAGTCTTATTTGTTTTATTTCGGTTAGAATAAAAGCAGTTTTTAATTTTGCAGTTTTTAATAGTTCTGACTTCAACTGTATAAAACAATAAAAGTATTAATAAACAATATTTGCATTTAAATGCTTTTGTATTAACACTTACAAAAGCATTTTTTGTATTAACACTTCATAACACTTTCAAAGTAAATGAAAATTAAATGGTGAAGAAGCAACAGAAACAGAACAAAAAAAAAAAGAAAAAAAAATAGCTGAAAGTAGATTGACCTAGATTTATCTAGTGTGTTTTCTTCTTCAGTCGTTTGCTGAACGTCCTTCTGTGCTCGAGCATTGACTCCTTCATTCTGTTTACTCCAGATATTAGGCTTCTGTAAGCACACAATAATAAGTATTTGTTTATAAAATGTTCCAATAAATTGAGGTAAAGTTGGGTTTATATTCACATATTTGGACATTCTCCCTAATATTATATTTTCAGAAAAGTATTCGTTGCAAATTCTAAATAGGGAAATCATCTTAGCAGCCAAAGACTATCAAAGTACATCATTGCTTACACTCAATTAAACAGTCTTAATGTTGTTTTGAAGTCATGCTTGCTACTTCTGACCAAATATTTAATGTAGTATGGTAAACAACATAGGGGACCTTGTCACGAGTTGTCACTGAACGAATGCGTGAATATAAAACCAACTTTACCACCAATAATCACATCTAGATGCCACGAAGTGCTCATGTCATACTTTTATCTTTGTCTTGGACTTCTGTGCACCTCCTCCTGCATCTTGGCCAAGTCTGTCGTGCTTAAATTGCTCTTGCTTCCGATATAATTCCGCTTTCAAATCAACCAGCTGAAATGTAAATCAAATGTAACCGTTAGATGAGATGTTTAATTGATTCGAAAGCTGCCACCAAACGTAATCCTGTCAGCTGTCGTGCTAAGCTAACTATAAAACCTAAACATAGCTCAAATACTCCTCTTAAGTTCTGTGTTTAAATGAGTACTTTAGCATTAAGATAAAATACTCACAGAAGACGCTGTAACACTGTATGGTTGCTTCCTTTTATCCATTTTAACAGTAGTGTAACACAGGCTAAAACATTGACATAGAGTGAGCAAAACAGAATCTCAGAACAATGCAGGAGAGAAATGTGGTCTGCCATCTGCTGTCCCGGAGGCCTCACTACAATAATATTTTAAATGGAACGAACGAAACACTTGTTTAGCATGTAAAAAACTCACCGTTTTATATACACAATGCAACTCCCATTATAATCATCTTATAAACCATTTTTCTTGTATGGCCTTATTTAATAAATTTAATTTCTATAAATTGAAAAAAAAAATTAAAAGTCAGAATTTTGAATTATAAAGTCAGAATTCTAAATTATAAAGTCGCAATTCCGAGTTATAAAGTCAAAATTCTGAGTTAAAAAGTTGCAATTCCGAATTATAAAGTCAGAATTCTAAGTTATAAAGTCCCAATTTCGAATTATAAAGTCAGAATTCTGAGTTAAAAAGTCAGAATTCCGAAGTCGCAATTCCGAGTTACAAAGTCAGAATTCTGAGTTATAAAGTCCCAATTTCGAATTATAAAGTCAGAATTCTGAGTTATAAAGTCCCAATTTCGAATTATAAAGTCAGAATTCTGAGTTAAAAAGTCAGAATTCCGAAGTCGCAATTCCGAGTTACAAAGTCAGAATTCTGAGTTATAAAGTCCCAATTTCGAATTATAAAGTCAGAATTCTGAGTTAAAAAGTCAGAATTCCGAAGTCGCAATTCCGAGTTACAAAGTCAGAATTCTGAGTTACGAAGTCACAATTCCGAGTTATAAAAGTCAGAATTCTGAGTTATAAAGTCAGGATTCCGAGTTATAAAGTCAGAATTCCGAGTTATAAAGTCAAAATTCTGAGTTATAAAGTCGCATTTCTGAGTTATAAAGTCTCATTTCTGAGTTATAAAGTCACAATTCTAAAGTCAGAATTCCGAGTTAAAAAGTCACAACTCCGAGTTTAAGTCAAAATTCATTTCAGATCACAGAGAGAACCTAAAGTATTTAACACTCCATTTAAGTCAGTCGACATAACAGGAAACTCCTTTATAACTCGCAATTCTGACTTTAAAAATCGGAATTGTGACTTTAAAACTCAGAATTGCAAATTTAAAACTCAGAATTGCAACTTTCCAACTCTGAATTGCGACTTTATAACTTAGAATTCAGACTTTAAAACTCGGATTTGCAACTTTATAACTCAGAATTCTGAGCTTTATATTAACTTTATAATTTTAGATTTTTTACATTTGTTTATTTTTATATTCAGTGGCGGGAACAGACTTCCACACTAATGTATTCAGAACGATACAATTAGTTTTACAATTAAAACGATATAATTAGAGTTTTTATTGGCACAAACAGTATGCCAGTCATGAGTCAGTCCATTATTGGAGGAACATTATGCCAACTACGAACAAAGGTGAGTCCACTTAAAAGTGCGCTTGTACCAAAAATGTGTTTGTGTTACTAAGGAATTACCAAATCATTCAAATAAACCTGCCGTGGTAATACCTCAGTGGTCTGGTAACCAAAAAAGCTACTGACATCACAGCCACATCAGTGACTTAATTTCTTATCATCATTTTAATATCACCCTTTTTGGTCACACACATTTAGGTCTGTTTGTTTTTAGTCACAGTTGTAGACTTTAATGCTAATTGTTAACCTAAGGCTATTATAAAAGTGAGGCAGATGTTGGTGTGCAGACCTACTGAAGCAGCTCTTCATTTTAGGAGGTGGGATTGACTTGGGAACTATTTGTGTGCACTCTGTATGTAGCAAAGAATTAAGACTAAGGTGTTTTGGTTTGTAATAACAGAACGATACCAGATTTCCCAGGATGCCTCTGAGGAGCCGTGCCAGCAGCATGTTTCTGCTCTTGTGTGTTTCTCTGTCCTTGTGTTTGGAGTCTGTGAGCGGCGGCACCAGCTTCCTCAGTCCGACTCAGAAACCGCAGGTAATTGTTTGTCTCCTGCATGTGTCATAAATATGTTTTGTGAAGTTTGATATCAGATACTTTCCATCTTCAGGGTCGAAGGCCACCAAGAGTGGGCAGAAGAGAAGCTGCTGAATCAGAGATCCCAGTGATCAAAGAGGACGATCGGTTCATGGTAAAAAAAAAAAACAATACAAGTGAATATTTATATACGATTTTATTGAGCCGGTCATAATTGGTTGTCACTGTCTGTTTAGATGAGCGCTCCATTTGAACTGTCCATGTCTCTGAGCGAAGCTGAATATGAGAAATATGGTCCTGTGCTTCAGAATCTTCTGGAGAATCTTCTTAGAGACTCTCCTTTCGGTGAGATTATGTTTTGTTTTATCCAAATAAATACAACTAAAATCAAAGGACAAATGCTATAAAGAATCCAAGACAAAAAAAGGTTAAGCATCAAATCAACAAAAGTATGTTTAAAAAAAAAGTTTTCTATTTAGTTTCCCCCCATACATTGGAATCCATACAGTTTACAGGTAGAATCCCAATAAAATATATAAATTCATTTATTCATTTTCTTCTCGGCTTAGTCCCTTCACCAATCTGGGGTTGCCACAGCGGAATAAACCACCAACTTATCCAGCATGTTTTACGCAGCGGATACCCTTCCAGCTGCAACCCATCGCTCGGAAACATCCATACACACTCATTCACACACATAGACTACGAACAATTTAGCCAATCCAATTCACCTACAGCACATGTCTTTGGACTTGTGGGGTAAACCGGAGCACCCGGAGGAAACCCAAGCGAACACGGGAAGAAAATGCAAACTCTACACAGAAAAAATATATATATATAATAAATATTGCCTGGCATATTTGGTGGCATTAAAATCTCTTTCTCAGCATTATTTCGTCCATATTTTAATAGTTTATTAAAAATGTTACAAAATTATTTATTTAATTTAAATGAATTTTATTTTACAATTAAAAAAAAAAAAAAGATCCAGATTATAAATGCATTCTGGAAAAACATTTGCAGAAAATTTCCTCAAGGATATATTGCTCGTTTTGTCACTTACTAATGTGATACTGGTGTGTGTGTGTGTGTTTTTCAGAGTTCTGAGAAGAGTCCTACAAAGTTCCTCATAAACAACTGACAATATTCACAATTTAAAAATGATGTAATTTATGGGTTTAACAAAATAAAGGATGATAACATTCTCTCTCTGATTTCTATGTTCTTTATTCTGTAGCATTTGTTTCAAGGTCATGTGTTAAATAATAAAAAATAATAATAAAAGTGCATTGACCACTTCATGTGGTGTATACAAGACTATTTATTATAACATAAGTTACATTTATATAAAAGCAACAACTTGGTAAAAGCTAATTGTCACGGTTTTTCACTTTGTGCGGTTTTTCACACTGTGCCTTTACACAAATTTTCATGTGATGATACAGAGAAAAACAACTTTATTTCCAATATAAAGGAAGACACGAGCTGCTGTTTGAACTGTCCATGTCTCTAAGCAAAGCCGAAAATGAGAAATATGGTCCTGTGCTTCAGAATTTTTGGGGGGAATCTTCTTAGAGACTCTCCTTTCGGTGAGATAAAGTCTTGTTTTAAAAATATATCCAAACAACTATCCAAAAATCAAAGGACGAATCCAAACACCAGAGATGTGTTACATGGATCTGAGAGAAAAAGGGGTTTCAAGCATCAAATCAACAAAAGTATGTTGAAAATAAATGCTTTACATTTAGTTGCATTGGAATCCATACTGTTACAAGTAGAATCCAAAGTGAATATATAAAAATTGAAATAATAAATACTGGCTGGCATTTTTGGTGAGATTAAAATCTCTTTCTCAGCACTTTTTCTCCAAGATTTTAATAGCTTATTTAAAATGCTACAAAAAAAAATTAATACATTTTATTTAGCAAAAAAAAAAAGAAAGAATTACAAATGCATTCTGGAAAAAATTATTTCCTCAAGAAATCATTGCTTGTTTTAAGTCACTTACTATTGTGAAACCGGTGTGTGTGTGTGTGTGTGTGTGTGTGTGTGTTTCAGAGTTCTGACAAGAGTTCTACAATGTTCAACTCCTTATAAACAATTAACAATATTCACAATTTAAAAATGATGTAATTTAACACATTTTAACAAAATAAAGAATTATAAAAATTCTCTTTACTCGGCAGCATTTGGTTTAATGTCACATGTTTAAAGAAAAAAAATGACTTCATGTTGCGTATACAAGACCATTTATTAAACAAAAGTTACATTAATATAAAAGCAACACCTTGGTAAAAGCTAATTGTCACGGTTTTTCACATTGTGCTTTACATTTTAGTTTTACACAACCTTTCATGTGATGATGCAGAGAAAAACAACTTTGTTTCCAATATAAAGGAAGACACAAGCAGCCATTTTATGTCACTTCTGTCACACAAGCATACACAGCTTGTAAGCATGCATGCAGACATTTAACAAAAGAAATCTGAGAACTATTTTAAAACAAAACTGTTTGAAGAGATCTTGAAAATAAATTGTTCTCAACAGATGTGAAATTACCTACAAAAAAAATTAGAAACATAAGCGGAAATGCGGATAGAATTTAAATAGTACATTGAATTATAAATGTAAATATTTTTGTTAAGCAAACACAAGGAAAGGGTCAAAGAGGATACATACAAGAATTAGCTGACTGCATTAGCAGACTGATATTGCTACTTACTATAGTAACTTGGGGTTTTCATTCACAGTCCATATATATGTGTAGTGTTTTGTCGGATAGTTTGCAGTACAGTGGGCAGGAGCTCTCCCTTCAGCAGACTGATCTCATGCAGTGTGTGGATTCCCATACCAGGATGAGCAAACCTGCATATAGACTTGGGCACCTACAGAGAGAGAGAGAGAGAGAGAGAGAGAATTAGGTGTGGTAATTCATATACATGCATGAGGAACGAGTTGGCAAATTTATGACCATGAAATAAGAACCAAAACCAACAAAACCCTCCGTCATGCAGCATTTTGATAGTAGATTTTTTTTTAGCAATTTTGATACTGTTTTGCCATTTTTTAAAGCTAGTAACAAGATCAAATTAAAGAGTGTATAACGTGATATTTCTATGCTTATCACACGTTAAACTAGGGATGCACCGATCCGATACTTGGATCAGATTTCAATTTGATACCACATATTTTTGCTGCATTGGGTATTGGCCAGCGTGTGGGTTATATTCTGTGTAATTTATGTCAACAAAAATCATGAAGGTAGCCTATAATAAGGCACTAGAAAGTTTT
Organism: Danio aesculapii; assembly: GCF_903798145.1. NCBI lineage: Eukaryota > Metazoa > Chordata > Actinopteri > Cypriniformes > Danionidae > Danio > Danio aesculapii. The sequence goes on from NC_079440.1 coordinate 42,809,314, forward strand.
CATGTATGCCTACTATATCCCAAATGTTCTGAAGCAATTCTATAGCCATTTCACATATCAATGTGAAAATAAAGATTTAATTAATGCTCCACTGTAACTGCTGTATCACAAACCTGTCATACATTTGCTACATTTTTAAACTAAAACTGGCCTCAGACAGTTTCGTTTAGTCTGCGTCAAACCTGCAGGAAAATATCAGTCTTTGCTAAAAGGATGGTTATTTTACCAGCGATGATGGTCAATAGTGGAAGCCTATTACAAAGAAGAATCCTAATATTAAAAATGGAAACATTAGCCGGACCACAGCAGATCATATCATTGTCATTACGAATGCTTAAATAATGTAGCCCAAGCATCATGTTTTTAGTTAGATTGCGTCGTCTGTCATATACAGTAGGCTTATAGATCTGTTGTTTTTGCAAAAGATGATATATTATTTGAGTTTAATTGCCAGAACTATAAAGACAGTATTATGTTTCAAAAAAACACCACCGTATCCTGATTGGATCTATATCAGTCAATACTTAGAATTTTGATATCGGGATCAGATCCAAAAAAAATCTGTGCATCCCAATGCTAAACTACCTGTAATGATTCTAAATTTGAACAAAACTAAAAAATTGTGCTAAACAGAAACATCAGACAGGCTTAATAAAAATGGTAATTGGCAATCATCCAGTAGATAGTGTTTAAAGCAGCTGCGCTGGTATTTCATACATGGCAATAACCTATATAAAGGAAATTATTGCCATCTTAACTTTTCTAAAGAAAACGACTTCCCGTTATACATACTGTACTTTAATTAAATAGTAATCTTTTATAGTATTATGTGAAATTGTGAAAATAAGCAATGAACGAAGGTCAATATCTGTTAATACATAATTAGTTAATACATAATCTCTTGTTTTCAGAGGCCAGAACTGTATGTCTGTTGCTATATTGGTGCTCCATCTCTAGATCCTGATAATGCACTATTTACAGATTTTGTACTACTATAAAATTATTGTAATGAAGTTTGTATACAAATTTAGAGCTAAATTAAAACAAAAATGGTTGCAAATCACATGCTTTAGATGAGACAAATCATGGCCAATATACAAGATATTGCAGCCAATAAAACCCTAGGAACAAGTAAAACGCAATGATACCTGTCTGGGTGGGAAATATGGAGCATCTGTCTCCAGAAGGATTCTATTGAGGGGGATTTTCCTCACAGCATCTCGAGCCTCTGTCGCGCGATGGTACGTCACCAGTCCAGTGAAACCCACACACAGGTTAGTGAACTCTTTTAGGAACGGCTCAATCACTGAGTAGCTGTTGGTGAAGCAGTGTCTAACACACATTTGGGCACAGGTTAGTAAATCGCAAACTCTGATGTTAAGTGTATGTCATTGGTTTTTAAAGTAACAACTGCACATGTATGCTGCACAGGTCCAATGTAATGATAATTTCTCCCAACTTTTTACTTTCATTATAGACATGAGCATGTAGATGTGAATATGGCTTAGATGGACATTTTGACACAAAAGAATGACTGATCAAGTGTAGCAAGTGAACTGAATTCAGATATTAAATGCTGGGTGAATGGTTTTATTCTGTGCGCTCACTTCAAGCATGTGCCTCAGAAAGATAGTGTTTTTTAATACTGTTTATAAGTGATTTGTCTCTTCATGTGTTTGTTGTATCATGAAATGCTACTGCCCTAATTTAATTGTCCCTGGTGGGATTAATAAAATTGTTAAACTTAAGCTATCTGTCAGTAGTGCATTTAGTTTCGCAGTTTGTTGTGGTTTTAATTGTTTATCAACCACATCCTTCTGTTGTATAGAAGTAGTCCTGCTGAGATATATAACATGCAGATAAACTACAGAGAAAAATGTTTATAATCACAAAGCCTGACATCCTGAATATTTTACTGAAAAAAGTAAGAAGAAATGTTTTATGAACTATAGTTGCTCACGCTAGAAATGGAGTTATTAGAATTATATCAGTATATAATAAAAAATATATATAAGAATATACATAATAAATAAATATAAAATTAATTATTAAAATTAATTTTCATATTCAATATAACACATTATTTAGATTTTACAGTGAAATATGAACCACTAGTTTGTTACATGTGACTGATAAACATCTATAAAACTAGCAGTTAGCCTGTGTGTGTTTAATAAGAACTGACCTGTGTATTTTGTAATCTCGGGGAACACACTTCTTCATAATTGTCAGCACATCGTCATCAGCATCACGGCAATGTATGACTAGAGGTTTCCTGAGAGCGACCCCCAACTGCAACTGCCGTTGAAACACCTTTAAATGCAAAAAGACAGAAATTATGCTTATCTCATTTGTAAACTTCTGGTGTTTTTATAGTTGTAGTTTGGTTATCTTGGTTTGTTTAGTCCTGTTTGCTTGTTTGACTTTGCCACTGCCGTTTTAAAGAAACAAAACAACTGAAAAACTGTTTTTGTGAAAATGAAGAGCTGCAGTAAGGAGACACGATTCTGATGGAAATCTTACATCTACAAAACAGATCAAGACACACTTTACATGGGTCTCTGTCTGTTTATTTGGTCCACATCAATGTTCATAAGTAGGGTTTGCACTATTTCAAATGAACCACACTAACAGCGCAATCACACCAGAGTTCATTTTAATCAAACCAAACCTGTACCATGAAGCCAGATTAGCTGGATAACCAGTTATGTTTCAGTTTAGTTTGCACCAATTCTGGGGTTTAGGCCATATCTACAGGCATTTTTATAAAAAAAATCTGTCAACATGAAAATTCAAAAACGCACTGATACTGTTCTTTATCTGCACAACTTTGGTTTGCACTCATTTGCTAAATGCCCTTAATGTCATTGTATGTTTACAAATTTTTATTCCTTATGTATATTTATAGACTACATTTTATGTATATTTTTAGACTACATTTTATGTACAATTGTATATATTGTAAATTTATATTTTCTTTTCCTTAAAACTCTACTTTTTATATTAATATTATATGTTAGGCACCTAGGGTCTGAGAGTAACGCAATTTTGATTCTCTACATGTCCTGTACATGTGGCTGAATTGACAATAAAGCTGACTTTGATGCATGTTAAGGGCACACTGAATCAACAGGTGAAGATAATGACACTTATGCTGCACTGTAAAAAAAATCTGTATTACGGATTTTAAAATAATGGTTGTTAAATTACAGAAATTTACCGTAAACCACCGAACATTAAATTACAGAAATATCCTTAAATTATCCTCCCAGCTCTCGACAAAAATGTAAAATTCCGAATTTTTTTACAGTGTGGGTTCACACCAAATGGGGAAATTATGTATTTGCACAAGTAAATTGCATACAAATCAATGCAAATGTAAGAACAGAGGCGGATTACCGTCCTGCGGGTGAATGACAAAAATGTGACAGTTGTATTGTCCACACAAACAAACTGTACATGGAGTTTTGGAAAATCTTCACCTGGCCTGAGTTTTCAGAAAGGTTTGGTTTCAGCTTTGCTGCTCCATAATTTCATGGCAACAAAGCGTGATTAAAGTCAAGCTACCTTCATGTTACATAAAACTTAAGACTGGCGTAAACTAAACTGAAACTTAACTGGAAAGGCAGCTAAGGGGCCCATCACACCGAACACGCTTTTGTGTTTTTAAATGTAAGACGCACAACACTGCCTGTTTTGTTGACAAGAAAAAAAAAAAGAAGCATGATGCACTTTTTATGTCGCTTGGCAACAACTGAATCAGCTGGGTACTGTGCGAGAGTGTTGCTGTTGATAAAGGTGTAATTTTAATATTTAATAATATTGTAATAATCAAGATTTGGAGTCATTTAGCACCGGCTAACTCAAAACTGCAACCACAAGCCTCTCCTCCATCTTCAAAAGTCTCCATAGTCGTCTTGACAACACAAACACTGCTGTCGCCTAAACGCAAAACCTGCTTTAATTTGATTGGAGAATGAAACATACGGCTGACGTAACATGCTTTTTCCCCTCAGAGTTTACTTTTTTCAATGCGCAAATGGCAAAAATGTTAAGCACAGCAGGCGGTTAAAACACAAGGCACGCAGGGTGCATAAGCAGCATGCAAAACGCTCATGGCAGTTAGTAAATCATACAAAGAAGGCGCATCTCAACGCAAAAAGCGCATTCGGTGTGATCGGCCCCTAATCCAGCTTCACAATACAGGCTTCTGGCAAGTGTGACCAAACCTTAAAAACCTTTTAGAACAACAATAATTGAGTCTGCATTACCTCTTTCTGTTTCCTTGAGTCTGTGGAGTTCTTATAGGAGTAATCCAAACCGATCTCTCCAAACGCAATAGCTTTAGGGTGGCGCATAGCAGCCATGATGCTTTGCTCATAATTTTTGTCATACTCCTTAGCAAAATGCGGGTGGCAACCAAAAGCCCCCCACACTTTCTCCTCTCCCAGCAGTCCTTCCCAGATGGCTTCTCTCTCTGTGATTCTTGGGTTGCAGAAGTCTGCGATGCAGCCATTAAACTCCCCTGGGAAACTACTTGCATACATGCTCCGAAACCTTTGGAAACTTCCTTTGAAACCCAACTTCCCGTAGAGCATGTCAAGGTGACAGTGCGTGTCAATAAATCCAGCAGAATCCGCTTTGGAGTAGCTCAAATCTGGCAGCCAAAGAGGCTCTGAGCCAGCCGAAATCCTGCGGGTTACACTGTCTGCAATGAGAAGCATCTGCGGAGATGTGTATACATTTGATTCAGAAGTTCTGCGGTTCAAATAAGGTAAATAACCCCAGCTAGCTGGTGAGGAGGGTGCAGAAATGCTGGCTTGAAGCTCAGGGATCAGATCTACTGATGAACGGTGTAATTTGAGGGACCGCCTAAATGACCTAGAACGTAAATAGTTTTTGGTGGATGAAAGGTCCGAGGATGTTTCCTGAGGTGGTTGCTCAGAGCCTTGAGCTTCTGTAGGGAATGTTTCAGGCATTAAAGTTGTGTAAGGATTGTATTGCAATAGTGGAGGAGTGTCGGTGTAGTCCACAACTCCACAGTCTGTTTTAAGGTTTTTTTGCTGCCTCTTTGGCTTGAAAGAATCATCCTGTGAGAACACTTCAACCTGTCCTGAATCCTCAACATCGGACCAATCAGGCGACTCAGGACGTTCAGGATCACATTCTATGCATAGAGACAAAGTCAATATTCATTTTCTTTAAATATAATTACAAAAGAGCAGAATATACATCCTTTATATAGGATTATGTTGTATATATTTTGACAAATTCACATGCTGACCAAAGCTGCAATAATAAAAAATACTGTGAAATCATTAATGCTGTAAATATCATTACAGGGGCAACATGGCGGCTCAGTGGTTAGCACTGTCGCCAAACAGCACGAAGGTTGCTGGTTCGAGTGCTGGCTGGGTCAGTTGGCATTTCTGTGTGGAGTTTGCATGTTCTGTGGCGGCAGGCCTTTTTTTACACAGATCTACCAACTACCTGCGGCGTTATTTCAATGTCGTGAGCGCAGTATTAGAAGTCGAGATCGCATTTATGTAATAGCCTATGAGCATGCGGATCTCTTTGCTTGCGTGCCGATTTTTTCTGCTCGTGCACAAAACTTCTTGCACGCCCAAATATAAGCCGCTTTAAGAGCGTGCAGATCTTCTTGTGCGCACTCAAATAAACGCTGCTGAGGTGCAATTTAGTGCGTTTATGTAATGAGTATGTCTCCAGCATTTATTAGATTTGCTAGAAATATTTATGAATGCCTCCGGTATTAATGTTTTCTTTTACTTTAAACAGTGATAGAGCTATACTTCCGGGGTTTCTGCTTAGCAGCAAATAAAACAAATCCTTCTTTATACTCAAAACCAAAAAACTTCCTATAAAAAATAAATATAATATTGTAGTAGTTAAACAAATAAAAAGAAAAGAACAATTTAGTTTTTATATGGGACTCAGTTTTAATCTATTTTTAATAGAATTTTGACTGTCACTTTTTTACCACCATTTTAGTGGATCTGAAAGCAGGAATTATCTGACTGAAATGGGCTTATGAAGGAATAATGTAACGGAGCTCCTTTACATTTAACATTTTCTTAAAACCCGAAATTTCCACTACCGAATAAGGTCTCTCATATCCACAGCTATAAATGTACCGATTGCCTCTGTGATTTGTTTTGCCCTGTTCGAAACTGTAGGAATTGCCTGTCTAATTGCTGTTCCAGTTACTGATTCCGTGATGTCAGTGTAAATGAGTTGATATGCTCAAATATTACCGCTACATAGCTTACTGTCATAGCAGACGTCCGCGTTTTTTTCCACCACTCTCTTGGTGGCGGTGATGGTGCGTGATGTATCTGAAGAGCGGTGGTGGCGTGTGCACGCAACGTATGTGAAGAGCGGTGGAGGCGTGTGCGTGCGATGTACCTAAGCGGCGGGGGTGAATTGTGCCCAACGTACCTGAAGAGCTGGAGGGATGCGGTGGAGAGGGGTGTGCGACGTATTTAAGGACCGGGGGAGACGCGCGATTTCAAGATTATCATTTGTTTGCGGGCATTTGCGGGAGACTCCCAAAACTTCCGGGAGACTTGGGATGTCTGGGATTACATTAAAGTTACTAGCCATTTTGCGAGCTAGAGTAGCGCGTGCCTGACTGGAGTAGTGTTTGGAGGTGGGCGGGTGTGGTGATATGTGAACAGGTTATTGATACTGGCTGTTTTTTGTCGGGGTCCAGGGTTGCTGGGGCAATGGGGGCGGAGCCAGCACGAGCAGGCTTACACAGAAGGCAGCAATATAGCTAGTGAGTGCATGCTTTAATAAAGTGATATTCTGAATTCAAAAGCGGTGATCTACTGTTTAACTTGACAGCGGGGATGGCAGCATGTTGTCTGCCACGTCATTTGGGAAGCCATGGTGAGGGTTGCTGCACTGAAAACATTATATTTTGTACTTATTCTCTTTTTAGATATTAGCCTGAATCGAATCGTTCGGTTTGTAATGCGTACCGAACTGAAAGTCTCATACCGAACGGTTCAATACGAATATCGTTACACCCTTAATATATATATATATATATATATATATATATATATATATATATATATATATATATATATATATATATATATATATATACACACATACACACACATACATACATACACATACATATATATATATATATATATATATATATATATATATATATATATATATATATATATATATATATATATATACACACACACACATTTTTTTAAACAACTCTATTCTACAGAAATGACAGGCATTTTTTTCAGGATCCTTTGATGATGACAACTACGACTACAACTACTACAACTATGTTCAAAATAACTTTTTTTACAATTCTTTAAGTCATTACTGTCACATGTTATGAACTAAGCAAAACAATTTATTCATGAAAAAACTCAAAGAACAATAAAAGAAAACTCCATTACCCTGGTGTCTTTTATTTCCGTCCCATCATCTGTGTCTATGAACTCCAGCGGGGGAGGACCATCATCTTTAGATGCAATCAGAGATGGTTCATTCTCACTGAACGAGCAGCAGTCGAGGTCAGAGTGCTTTTCCTCCTCTGCATTCACACTTTTAGGTCCAAACACCGATGACTTTTTGCCTGCACTTCTCATTGCATCATTCAATGCTTTGAGGTAAATGGCTTTTTGCCCTTGTTCTGCACTTCTGCGTTTCTTCCCAGCAGATGGAAGTGAAGGTCGAACAGAAGACTTCTGTCCTGAAGCACTGTCCTGTATGCAACACACAAATACAAAATTAATGCACTGAAACACACAAAAACAATCAAAACAAATCCTGTCAGATATCCAATTCATGGTTTCCACTACATTCATTCTTCAATGGTGGGGCGCAACACCAAAATTCATCCCGCCACGGCTACATTACAGCTTCTCATTCAAAACATTCAGTTGTTGTTTTGTTTAAAATATCGGGTTATAATCGCACCAAAACGTATTAAAGAGCCCATATTATGGGTTTTTGAAAATGCCCTTCCATGTAGTGTGTAACACAGCTCTAAGTGAAGTGAAATATCCAGCTAAGGCTTAAATCTGTAAGTGTACAGTGTTTAAAACTATTGATTCATCTATAAACGAGTCGTCATGATAACGAGTCATTAGGTGTTTCGCGATGACGCAGCCACGAAACACAAGCCTCGCCAGTAGTTACGCGTGCAAACCAGGGAGATTTGAAACCTGCGGCCCCGCCCACTAACACAGAAAAAGCACTAGACACACACACACAGACGCCGCCGGTCGAATAAAGTCACGCTGTGCTCAGATGGATAATATTGACAGTCTCTACCCAAAGATGAGTTGTGAACTGTGAAGAGTCAGTGGTTGAGGTTTATTCACTAGTGTAAGTAAGTGCGATTAAAATTGTTGCCTCGTTTAACTTGCAAATTATGTATTTATTGTGTTTTGTTACTTGTTAACCTGATACAGTACACGCGGTTACTCTTTAGTAGAGAGAGAGAGAGAGAAAAAGAACAGGTTGAGTTTGTGACGCCTAGGGGCTAGGAGACAGGAGACTCGCGTCGCTTTCCCTAGTTCTTCTGAGGAGCGTTGTGTGTGAGTGTGTGTGTGTGTGTGTGTGAGAGAGAGAGAGACTCGCGTCGCTTTCCCTAGTTTTTCTGAGGAGCGTTGTGTGTGTGTGTGTGTGTGTGTGTGTGTGTGTGTGTGTGTGTGTGTGTGTGTGTGAGAGAGAGAGAGAGAGAGAGAGAGAGAGAGAGACTCGCGTCGCTTTCCCTAGTTCTTCTGAGGAGCGTTGTGTGTGTGTGTGAGAGAGAGAGAGAGGGAGAGGGAGAGGGAGAGGCTAGGAGACTCGCGTCGATCTCCCCAGTTCTTCTGAGGAGGGTTGTGTGTGTGTGTGTGAAAAAAGCCTTACACTATGAAGCGCGTGTGCACTGTGACTACTTTTATATAATTGATTACCAGCTGGGCATTTCACTCTGTCTCGTGCTGAAGCCTGTCACTGTCGACCAATCGCAGCAGGCTGTCATCGGTCCAATCAGCGCAGATTAGCTTCGCGCTGAGGAGGGGGTTGGGAACAAATGAATCGCTGAACGATTCATATGGGAGTCGTTGGGATAATTAGGTAAAAATAAATGCAGATTATAAGACCATCAAAGTGTTTTATGACCTTGCATGCATATTAGACTGTTGTTGGAGACCCTTACAACCTAAATATGACCCTATTTCATGTATAATATGGGCTCTTTAAGAGGCAAGTGAATTATAACAGCGCAAACTTTTCTGTAACTGTAGTACTGCTGTGCGTTGTTTGTTTAACCCTTTAAGGTGACATGCTGGCTGGCTGACTGACTGACAGACAGGGCAGCGCGATGCGCAAGGCCAGCAAGCACGACGTAGCTTTTAGTTATGACGAACACAGTTTCCATAACTATAATTAATTTATAGATAAAGGTCTATGGTTCTGCATGCAATGACTTTATCTTGCTGGAGTTTATAGCCGTTTCACTTTACTTCAGGAAACATTAATGCCACTCTGTAGTGAAGGATTTGGACTTCTACCTTCCAATCCGTCTCATCATGGATCAACGTTCATCCTTTTCTCATCATTCTCTTTCTCATTATTATTTTTATTTTTTTAAAGAAGATCATTTAAAGTGATTTTACTTTTTATTCAAGATAGAGTTTGTGTAGCAATGATATAACTTCCTGAATGAATGTAGATTATACCAGTTTTGATAAAGATGGCTGAGTACACTCAGCCTTTGGTAAGAAACAGATTGTACTTTAAGTGTGTTGTTCAGAATTGTACGCACACACCCACATGGAAATTTTCCTAGTCTATTTGTGTTTTTGTGCAGTTAATGACGTTATGTGAGAGTATAATTGTTATTGATTAGTGATTGTAAGCAGAGCGGTCTAGGAACTCATTGCGAGTGTTGAAGCAGGCTTCTGCTGATGAAACTGCAAACTATCTTCAGTAAATTTTATTTATTTATTTAAATCTCTGACTACGGCTCTTCTTCATCTGACAGACTGGTCATTCTTTGGGTTAAAACTGTAAACAATCCCTACAGTTGGTCTATTGGAGACATTCATAAATATTCCTAGCAAATCTAATAAACGTTGGACACATGCTTGTTACATAATCGCACTAAATCACACTTCAGCAGCGTTTATTTGAGAACGCACAAGAAGATCTGCACTTGAGTAGCGTATATTTGAGGGCGCGCAAGAAGTTTTGTGCACGAACAGAGGAAATTGGCGCGCAAGTAAAGAGATTCGCAAGCTCGAATTACATGAATGCAGTCTCAACTTGTAATACTGCGTTCACAACATTTGTGATCAAAATAACGCCATAGGTGGTTGGTAGATCTGAGCAAATGGCCTGCTGCTACAGCTGGAAAAAATCCTAGAGCAAACACTGCAATTTGATAGACTATTACAGACACTATTAAATTACATCTTGCACCATGACAATATAGCTGTGTTTCAGTAAAATATCTTTTTTTTTATTCTGTAAACTGCTGATTCATTTTCTTTTTCATAAAATTAAAACATTTTATAAAATTCTAAAAACCTTACAATATTACCTTTTCAGCTTATTTTTTTATCTAATAAAATAAACCCGATCAAGCAAAAAAAAAAACTTCTCATAAACAATCTAAAAAAATAACACATTCCAAATGTGCATAGACATTTACATTAGATGTCGCCTATGCGGTTGTTGTCTATTGTAAGAAATGCGTCAATAGAGCTGCCATTTTGGTACAGGGTAGCGCTCCTTTGAAATGAATGTGAGACCAAGGTGCAGTGGAGGACTGGCCATGCAGAGCCAGAGATATATACACATATATCTATGATCAGGAGTTTTCTCGGTGGTCAGTATGCAAATATTTTTTCAAATTACAAAAATTATAATTATACATCACTTTTCTACATCAATGGATAAGTGACTGCATGGGCATTTACAACAAAGATATTATCCTCCCTCGTGTTAAATTTGATCTAATCTGTGTCCTGAAACACACCTTCTCTCACTTCTAATTCTATCAGAGAAAGCGATTCGTTTGTGAATGAATATCCCTTATAAACCTCTAAATGGTATATAACATTTGTAATATTTAATAATTTATGGTGGACAGTACGCACACAACTGACAATAATACAAATTCATGTCACCGCAGTGTCTCGTTGTCATATTTACATCTTTTGCTGATTTTATTAAACAAAACTAGCATAAGCCTAGAATTTAGTGCAAGTTGCTGCCACTTTGCCTTATGGTCAGAGCAGTAAGAGACTGTAAGAGACCATCAATAACGTTACTTGTTTAGCACAAAAGTTCGTTACATACAAAAACGTAAAAACCAAAATCTTATTTATGAAATGTTCGGCCTTTATGCTTTGTTTTCTTTGTTTGCTCGTTACTACACCAAGGTTATAAAAGTTTTGGATTTTTCATTAGTTTTAGTTTCTATTTCATTTTGACTTTTTGTTTTTAAATTTAGTTCATTTTAATTCAATTTAGAGGGATATTTACTAGTTTTTATTAGTTTCTATATTTTGAAATGACTAAGTTTTAGTTTAGTTTTAATTAGTTTCAGTATTAGTTTTAGTTTTTTTTTCTAAATGAGGATATTTGTTAGGTGCAAGATTCAAAATCAACAGAATAAATATTGTATAATAAAAACTCAGCCATACTTTTTTTGAAACCTGTATTCAGAGGACACATGAACACTATCATCTACCACTACCATCTACCCATCCTCAAATTCAAATACAACAGCCCACAAGACTGCAGCCTTAAGTACAATATGTGTGCAAGGCTGATTCTGTTAGATACACAGCAGTGATGGGAAGTTCAGATATTAATCGTGGATGTTAGGACTCAACATTATGTAGTCAGCAATAGAAATTTCAGTCAATTCAAACATCACTATAATCTGAAAAATGTCTTACAAGTTTTGCAACCCAACTGAAGCATGATTTACCTATTTAAACTCCATTACGATTTTCTTTTATGAAATAAACTTACGTTTCACCAGATCCTCTCATTTAAACCCTCGGTTTACACAACACAGTTTCAGTTAGTTCTAGTTTTTTGAAAAACTCGTTTTTATCTTTATTTCAGTTAACGACAGTTATTTTACATTTTAGTTTTTGTTTTTTCGTTCGTTTTCGTTAACAATAATAACCTTGTACTACATCAGTACACAGCGCTAAAGTCCAGCATCTTCACATTGGCTTTAGCCTTGACCAGGGGCGTATCAGACATTTTTAAAGTGGGGGGGGGGGGGGGAGACCGTTGTATGAGATCATACGTTCATATAATTAATAATCACCTGTTTCTAAATGGTCCCCCCCCGATTGCTACGCCCCTGGCATTGACTAATATGGTTGTCCTGGGATCACAGTCCAAATGTGGTGGCGGTATTGACGCATACTCAGGTTCCGTATGCGATATCTAGTGTATATATCTATGCCAACTGTGTAATTTATATATAGTGTAATTTAGTGGTATACATGTATATGTACTTACATCACCAGGACTTTTATTAAACAGTGATCTATGGCGTCCAGTCAATTTTAAGCGTAGTTTGGGTGTACTCTTTGAAGAACTGGGGTGCTGTGGAGTGCTGAGATGGATGTTTTCCATGTCGCCCAGTCCAGCAGACCCAGTAGATGTGTTCAAGCCAGGAGAGCCAAAGTCATTCACACAACCAGCAGCACCACCATCATGATGCCTTTCTTCATCCCAGCAAGTGGGCTGTGCCCTTCCCACACTGTTTCTCATCCGCTTTCTGGGCGAGTTCACGTCCTTATTCAGCCACAATATAGTCATCTTCTCCCTTTCGCAGTTCATCACACTAAGATCTTGAGAAAAGAAAATGTTTACATTTAAAATAAATACAGTATAAAAACAGGTGTTTATCTCTTATCTTTTCATAATATACTCATTTATTTCATGGTGTCATAAAATACACTGTTTATGGTAATACTTCTTTATAGTTTATGTGAGCGCAAACTTCAGGGGGATGCAGACAGAAACATGAATAACAGAATCCTGAAAAAAAAAAGTGTTTACATGTTTACTTTTTGCCTTTTATTTAGCGATATTTTAATTTTAGGTTGTACCTGAAATTACTAGTTTTTCAGGAGTGTTTTACATTTTATACTTTAATATTCTAATTTTTTAAATCAAACATTTGCCCTTAAGTCCCAAATAAAGTGAGAAATATAAATCACATTTGAATGAGTAAACCATTTTAAAATGTTAACGGTCAATGTATATAGCATTAATTGATTGAAATTACAGAAATAGTGCTATATCGATATATAGTTATCAGGATGGGATGACATATATGAGATGAATATCGTGATATGATATTTTTTTCATATCGCCCAGACCTAGATGCAGCTACGTTAAGGGAGTTTTAAGGGGGAAATTGACTGATTTCGAGGTTCTCTGTAAAAATAACAACAACAAAAACGTCAAAAATACCAAGTGTAAACGGAATAGTGCAACTAAATCATCTTGTAAGAAACACTGAAGCTAAAATTTAACAACATATCTTTTTTTATTTTTAAATAAACGGTCAGTTGAAGTTAGCTAAAAGGTTAAAAACGCCTTTGTTTTATAGGCCTACGTGTGTTTATTTTCATAGATTTGTAAACAAAAAACATCTGTATACGACGCAAAACGCGTTAATATGCGAATTTAAAGCCATATTAGTTATCTAACGTTACAGATGCTAATATTTAGCAGAAAGCGCACGCCTGACCTAAAACCGTAAGCCCAAGCGGATAACGGCGATCACAAGAACGGAAAATAGTCTGCGTAAGGCTTGAATAAACCCGATGCAGTGCAAATTACGGCAATTTAATGTTACTGACCTTAAGGCCTACTGATGAGGAAATTCAGGTGGATCAATTAGCACTGCAATTCACTCCTATCTACAGTCATTCCCGACCTGCACGACGGCTACTGCTTAGTATGGAGCGCGCACATAGGCCTATTAACCACATGAGGACTACTAAGTATACTGACATTTATTATATAATGTCTATGTAAGTAGCGTGCAGTGGAAGCATATGTATACACTGATTTGTCTTACAGAATTAATATTTAATTTGTTAATGTATGCAATATAGGAGATGTTTTAGTGGTAAATTATTGTACAGGTCTAAAGTCAATTTCTGTGTAAGGCAATACAATATACAGTAATAAATGACTGTTAATTTTATTAAATTCAAGAACTGTAGATGTTTCCTCATGCCATGTCATCATAGGCCATGTTTGTTTATTGAAGTTATGTTCTTTAATCTTCATGGCTGGTAAAATAATTTACGGCAGGTAAATCTCACTTCATTTGGAGGTGTTGCAAAATATTAGTTTCATTTAAATATTATTTTTGAAACAATGTGATTTAGATGAAGACTTTTAAAAAATCTGAAATTTTATGAACAGGCAAATAAGATAAAGTTCTATAAATATATTGATGTATTGGCTGCGTCCGAAATCGCCTACTACTCAGTAGGTACTGCATTTGAATTTAAGCGTATTACTGTTAGAAAAGTACGTTCTATAAAGTATGAATGGGAGAAGTATGAATGGAATTAGGACGTACTACATCCGCCATTTATCATGGTCACGTGACCTACCTATGTCAGTTGCATTGCTTCACTCCCATTCATGAATTCTCTCGTGGGGCATCATGGGATAGCGCAGCGTGCATGGGATGCGCACTTCGCCGGAAGTAGTAGGTCATCCGGGTATTTCTCGCATACTGATTTTCGAATTCAATGAATTGGAACATACTACTCGGCTCGCATACTGATTTTAGCGTACTATATAGTATGGAAGTATGCTGTTTCAGACACAGCCAATTTGTAACTATGTGGCATGTAGTCACTGTTTATTTACAACAGTATGTTTATACAACAGTTCTGTCTGGTTCTCGAATCTGATTGGCTGATAGCCATGCGATATTGTGTAATATCAGCACTCATACAGCCTCCTCACCCTTCAGGGCATCACACACCGGATGCGCCGCTCGGCGATGCGACACGGCGCGCACATGACAGTTGGAAGTATAGCACACCAGACGTGCACATTCGGATGTTATTTAAATGGAAACTATTCTGATGGCTGTCTGTGAAGAAATAGGAAGTGTCCTGATTAGCTGGGCACGTTGGACAGCCGCCAACTTGCGGCGCCGGTGTGTGTACACTGATAGAAACTGATATGTGTGGCGCGATGCATTGCATCACTGAGCGGCGCGTCAGGTGTGTGACCTTCTTTCTGTATTACTCCGCCCACATAGAGTGACAGCAGATCAATAAACTCACTACAGTTTGACAAATATTGTAGCTGTTGGACAACATAATTTACTTTTGAGGATTTTTAGGTGAGAATGTAGTTGTTTAGATTGCAACTATGCAGTTTAGAAGAATAGTGCCTATTTTAAATATTTATAATTTTTCAGAGACAGCGCGTCGACATCCATCAGCCTGTCATGGAGCAGAGCAAAAACAATGCTCTGACGTTGTCCGTCCACAAAATGGCGAGAGTGGCTGCATAATAAGCCCTTAGAGGAGAAAAGATTGGCGGATTTTCAAACTACAGCTGATCAAAACATTTTAAAATTGATCAGTGACATTCAAAGTCGATCTCTCTCTTTTTTATCTTGCAGTGCTCTATTCATATCATAGTAATTGTAGTGTATTGAGTGTGAGATGGGACACATATCGGTTTTGGAACGGAAGAAAGTAGTTCCTCATACAAAAGTATTTTGAGACTCTCCGTGTTTGATTTTCTTTTTTATATACACAATTATGCCGTCGAACTGTTGTATAAATACACTCGTAGCAGTGCGATATGGCTGTATATCATCACTGGTGGGACACTAAGGCACTCTGCCTACAGCCTCGTGCCAACGCACGCAACCCACCAGTGCCGATATACAGCCATATCGCACTGCTATGAGTGTGATATTGCTCATACAATTAATTTCTATTTGCTTAAGATTGAAATTAATTTTGTGTGTCTATGTAAATCCATATTTGACATTGTGCAAGTGTCTAAAAACATATCAGACATAATAAGTCAGACATAGTTATATTATTAACATAAAATATTTAGTAACCATTATTTATTTACAAATATTAAAACAAATGGAAAGTAATTGAGTTAAAGTATGCAGATAACTGTAATCAACATAAGATACTGTTCTCATCTATTGGTAGGCCAGCCACACAGACAATCCCAAAAGTCCACATTTCCTAATGTTCTTTCTGTGAATTCTCAAGTCTCTGCCTGTCAATGAATCATAACAGCTCTAAAAGCATCAGCTGACATAATTCTGCCTAATGTGTCCGTCTGATTATGAAAGTAGTCCTCTGGTTTGTCAGCACTGTGTATTATACAGCATTATAGTATATAGTTTGTTTTATATGCTGTTGGTTGGTGCACAGGTCTGTTCAGTACATATGCACAGTCCAGTTAATGTTGATGTTTGCGTCTGTTTTGCAGTTCTCTGTTCTCCAGTAACTTCTGCTCCACACGCTGGCTTATGCGTCGTAGATCAGCCTGAATGCTGGGTCTCTGAGCTAGATCCTCTTGAAGGCAGCGGGCGATCTCCAGACGGCCGATATCTTCCCTGCGCACCAACCGTCTCACAACTTGCAGACAGCGATCTCGCAACGTCAGTACTGGTAAACGCAAACACAACATGAAAAGTACATTTTAGATTCAACTCAGATTTGATTTATGAGCTTAATTTTTATTTTGAAGTATTTTACAGTATGTTTGCAAATTGCATTTTTATGCATTTTAAGAAACATCTAACAGTTTAATTTTAGTATCACTGCGAAATGATTGTAGTTTAATTTCTAATTCTGATTTTAGGTTTACTGAAGTAGTTCTGCTGTGTTTTTGTGATATTTAAAAGTTTTTCATTTTTAGTATATAATACAATACAAAACTTTATTGTCAGACTTGCATCTGAAATTTTTCTTGCATAACAGCATGATAAATACTCCTTACAAAGAAACTACGACTAATACAAAAAAAAAATACAAGGACCTTATTCAGCTCCAAGACAGCCTGATGTACAAAACACTTTTTTTAAATTTCAATTTATTAAAACTAGGCACTCTAAATCGACGGTTAGACTTCAATGGTATAAATTCATGATTCAATACATGACTCGAGTTTGAAATGATGTTCCTTGCCAGCTTTGTGAGGTTCTTGTAATACGAACGATTCAAAAATATTTTTCGATGCTCCAAAAGATCTAAGACGACGCAAAAAATTGATTCTTTGTTTTATCTTGTTACACACACTATCAATATTATCTTTCCATTAAGCCTTATTGTCTATTATTACACCCAAATACTTATATTTGTCATCCTGTCAGATGTTTACATTATGTATAACTACAGGGTTTGTACATACATCAGATGTTGTGAATCTCAACACAATTTCCTCTGTTTTTTTTAGGTTAATCACGAAAGCATATTTGTCTCACCGTTACACAAAATTATTCACGCCTTGCTGGTGCAATCTCGTAACTTCTACCTTGCTCAGTAAAGTTATTAATACTGTATCGTCTGAATACATTAAGATGACTTGATTAGATCTGTCTGCATGGCAATCGCTTGTGTACACAGTGAAAAGCAAAGCAGAACTCACACAACCTTGATCTTAAGTTCAAAAGTATCTAAAGTTTTTAAAAGCATTTTAATGATACATTTTGTTGTTCAGGTACATCAAGCCAAACTAAATAAATTAAATTATATTTATATTTGAAAATATAATGATGCATTTTAGATTTTGTTTCAAGAATAAAAATGGATTACTCCTAATATCAGGTGTTGTTTCATAAGGTTAGTTCACCCAAAAATGTTAATCCTGTTATTATTTACTCAGCCTAATATCTTTCCAATCCCCTGAGACCTTTGTTCATCTTTGCAACACAAATTAAGATATTTTAGATGAAATCCAGGAGCTCTCTGACTCTGCATATACAGCAACGGTTCTATGACACTCAAAGTCCAGAAAAGGAACCAAAAACATTGTCAAAACATTGTTGTGTGACTTCAGTGGTTCAACTGTAATCATACAAAGCTGTGTGACCGAAAAAATATAAAAACAACTTTGTCTGTCTATGTCTTCTGCATCAGGTCAGGGTGTACATTTACTACTGGCTATATGACCCTTGTATGTTGCGCTACTGACCCTAATGTAAAATATTTTGTACTGCCAATAGTAAACATGTACTCTGACCTGACATGGAAGACACTGGCGAACAATATAATTTTTAAAGGTTTTTTTGGCACACAAAAGTGTTCTTGGAGCTTCATATTGTTATAGTTGAATCCCTGAATTCACATGGACTGTTTTGACAAGGTTTTTGGTTCCTTTTCTCAACTTTGAACATCACAGCACTCTTGCTGTATATGAAGGAGCTCTCATGTTTAAGCTAAAATATCTTAATGTGTGCTCCAAAGATGAATGAAGGTCTTGGGGGTTTGGATCGACATGAGGCGGAGTAATTAATAACATAATTTTTAGGTTAACTAACCCTTTAAAATGCAGCGCTTATAATTGCAGTTATCACAGTTAATTCAATGTTAGTGCAAGAAGTGTGATTGAAATAAAAGGGTGAAATATGTATACCAGGCAATGTGATCTTGGCATGTGCGACTTGACCATTTTCAAGAGATGCTGGCAAATACATCTCTTTATTGTTGACTACCATTGGATCATCGGTTTCTGCATCCCGAAACATCCATGGATGTCCTGACAGTAACAGGAAAAAGAGCATGATAAAATATCATTAAAACAGGTGATAACGATTTCAGACGCAAAGACGATATTTTAGACTTTTCTTTATTTTTATAGCCACTAAACAAACTAAACTAAAAAGTAAGTGGGTTTGAATCACTCACACTTGGGGTAAGATTTCATATTTAACTGATTCCTTCTGAGACTAACTCAAAAATTTGAGATCAAATGTGTCAAGCTACATGGTAAAGTTGGTTTTACTTTCAAACATTCGTTCATTTAACAGTCTCTATATTGTTTACAAAGCTAATTTGAATATTAGGTCTGAAATCGCAAACAAAACAACATAAGCACCATTTAACTGACTGTGAACTAGGGCTGCACTATATATCGTTTCAGTATCAATATCGCAATGTGCATGTCTGCAATAGTCACATCCCAGGATATGCAATTTTGAGGGATTAAAGTTGATCAGCACAATTGAGAATCCATAAGATTTGTGGAGTCATTGCAAAGTATAACCATAACAGAGTTAAACTTTATCATTTGCATGTGTTTTAAAGGCATTTCAAGAAAGTTTAAAGCATTCGGGCACAAAAATGTACATTTGTAACTTTCATGAAGAACAATTTTACTGAATTATTAATACAATGAAGACCATACAGTGTTATTTTACCTTACAGTATTACATTTCTGTACTCTGGTTGACTCTTTGAACCATAAAGCACTTTACATTTACTTTTTTTTTGCTCTATTATAATTATTCTTGTATGCAATTTGCTTATTATTTTTTTATACTGGATTCACACACTTACAATATCAACCCAATCAAGATTTTTACAAATAGAGCTGGGGAAATTGTACTCATATCGCAATATATAATCGCAGAAAAGCTAAATATCGAAATCTCCAATTTTTTCCAATGTCGTGCCGCCCTACTGTAATCAATGTTGTCATTGACTGCTAATATAATTTCCCTATTTAGAAATCGCAAATATGGTTAAAAGCTGCCTGGGAGAAAGACTTAGGGGCTGAGCTTTCTGAAGACATATGGGATAAATGCCTGGAAATTATACGGTCCTGTTCAGTCAACAGTAGACTTCAGTTGGTCCAATTTAAGGTTGTCCATAGCTTGCATCATAGTAAAGCAAAGTTGCATAAAAGTTTCCCCTTCGTATCGCCATTATGTGACAGGTACAAAGTGACAGAAGACACGACTTCTTGTGCTTTCTGGTTTTGTCCTTTGTTATATACATTTTGGTCAAGCATATTTGATTGGTATTCTAAGGCTTATAGTAAATCTTTACCACCTGATGAAGAACTTCTATTTTCAGATATTCACAACACATTTCTCATCTCCTAGAAGGACTCCAACAGTCTTTGTCTTTAGGTATGATTGTGGCTAAAAGGCTTGTGCTCTGGCATTGGAAGTCATCTTCACCCCCTTCATTTCAAATGTGGATTGTGGACATGATTTTGGTAATACAGATAGACAGACTGACATTTCTGAGGACTCATTCTATTGAAAGATTCTTTAGTGTCTGGGGTTTATTTCTCAAATATCTGGATGAACAAACCAGCCATTCAAATTCTGTAGATTCTTAAGACTTTTAAATCTATTTTATTTATTTTTATTCCCATTTTTTCTGTTGTCACACACAAAACTATGTTTACTTTGTTGATCTGCTCATTTACTCATAAGATTTGTCCGGGAAAGTGCTGAGTGTTTTGCGTGTGTGTGTGTGTGTGTGTGTGTGTGTGTGTGTGTGTGTGTGTGTTCCTCTGTGGTTGTTCTTGAAAAAGTCAATAAAATATAATTATTATCAGAATTCGCAAATAATATATTATTAAAATGATATTTTAAGGAGAATGTCCGAATGTGCAAATATAAAGCCAACTTAAGCTCAATGTTATTTGTTGTTATTTGCATGGTGTAAAACCCTCATTGTTTATCCGTTTCAAAAACGAGTTAAACGCGTAGCAATTTTACCAACTTAATGCAGATAATTCAGTATAATTTCACGAACCCACATAAGTTGTTATTCTTCGTCCGGTGTACGGCTGAATGTTCACATACGGCTGCGGCTCCCCGAGGAAGTTGATCCAGACGGGCTTGACGACGCGCGGGCTGCAGTTACAGAACAGCACGTTGACCTGTATTCGGCTGATCAGAGACCGGACCAGCGGGAGCGGCTGCTGGCCCTCCTGAGAGTCCTGGGGCATCGTCAAAGACAGGACAGTTCCTGCTACTACCGAGTTAGACTAAAGCTCCAACGTTAATCGTATTTTAAAAGCTAAACAAAACATAAATAAACAAACTAGAAATGATCAAGCTCTCCTTTTTAACTATATTAAACACGTTCTAAGCCCTTAAGCAGCAATGATCTGATTTAACCAGAAAAAGAACCCGAGTAGAGAGAAAAGACTGTACGTGACTGTCACACATACGTCCGTGCTGCTGGGTGAGTTTGTTTTGATTGTGTAATCTTGTGAGAGTCGGCGAAGAAGACAGAATCATAACAGCTCCCTCTAGTGCTTTGGTTGGTATTGAAAACGTGTGTGTGTGTGTGTGTGTGTGTGAGAGAGAGAGAGAGACTACTACTTGATATATATGAATAATATGATACATTCAATAATAATATGACATATTGAATAATAATATATTAAATAATAATGATATATTGAATAATATGATATAATATTTTTGTTTAATTATTATATGTATATAGCTTTTTTTTTACTACTATTTACTTTGTTTACTGTGCTTTTTATTATACATGTATGCTCATTTATTTTTAATGTAAACTTCATAAATGCTTTGGCAATACATCTGTAACAATTGTCATGCCAATAAAGCAATTATTGAATTGAATTGACTACTGCTTCTATTTACTGTGTTTTTTATTATATTTGTATGTTCTTTTGTTTAAATGTAAACTTTATAAATGCTTTGGCAATACATTTGACATGTCAATAAAGCAATTATTGAATTGAATTGAGAGAGAGAGAGAGAGAGAGAGAGAGAGAGAGAGAGAGAGAGAGAGAGAGAGAGAGAGAGAGAGAGAGAGAGAGAGAGAGAGAGAGAGAGAGATGGTGTTATTGAGCCAGATCAGTCTCAAAAATAATATATTTACAAAATAAAATATATGCACAGCACAGTTCATGTTTACAAAATCCAATTTGTAAATTCAAAACACAATTCATTAATACAAATTCACAAGTAAAAATCATAAATATTTTCTATTTAATTTGTGTATTTATGGCTTGTTTAATTATGAATTGTGTTTTGAATTCAAAAATTGGATTTGTGTATTTTTGAATCACGTTTTGAATTTCTGAATTAGATTTGTGTATTTTTGAATCGCATTTTGAATTTATAAATTAGATTTGTGTATTTTTGAATTGTGTTTTGAACTTACAAATTGTTTTTTGTAATTGTGCTGTGCATGTATGAATTTTATTCTGTAAATGTATTGTTCTTTAGACTGATCTGGCTCCATATGGCGTGAGTAATTTAAGGTGCGTGTGTATTCGTGTGCAGTGCAAAATAATGTACTTGTAAAAATGTTATATAGTAGTAGTCAGGATATACAACAACTGCCTTTACAAACAGTGGTATTCTGTTGTCCCATAGGCGAGCTGTTATTCAGTAGAATGTTCAAACAATATTTTAAAAATCAAGCGATTTCTCGTTTTTATTAATTATTCCATATTACACACTGTTAGTTTAAATATGTATATATATATATATATATATATATATATATATATATATATATATATATATATATATATTATTTTTTTCTTTAGTGTATGTGGTCAAACTACAGATCTGCTTACAATAAAACAATATTTCTACACTATAAAAAGCAACAAGCTGACTTTTACAGGGTATATAG
Source organism: Danio aesculapii (assembly GCF_903798145.1). Classification (NCBI taxonomy): domain Eukaryota; kingdom Metazoa; phylum Chordata; class Actinopteri; order Cypriniformes; family Danionidae; genus Danio; species Danio aesculapii. The sequence goes on from NC_079440.1 coordinate 42,832,002, forward strand.
AAGTTTCAGTAACTCATTCATTCATCCATTTTCTTTTCGGCTTAGTCCCTTTATTAATCTGGGGTCGCCACAGCGGAATGAACTGCCATCTTATCCAGCATTTGTTTTATGCAGCGGATGCCCTTTCAGCCACAACTCATCGCTGGTAAACACATACACACTTATTCACACACACATACACTACGGAAAATTTAGCCTACCCAATTCACCTGTACCGCATGTCTTTGGACTGTGGGGGAAACTGAAGCACCCGGAGGAAACCCACGCGAACGCAAGGAGAACATGCAAACTCCACACAGAAACGCCAACTGACCCAGCCGAGGCTCGAACCAGCAACCTTCTTGCTGTGAGGGGACAGCACTACCTACTGCGCCACTGCGTCGCCAGTCTCAGTAACTATTACAATAAATAAACCACAGATAAAACAGAAAAAAGTAATAAACCATGGTAATCCGATATTGATCATGGTTTTGCTACACTAGCCATAGATTAACCATGCAAATAGTAATCAATAAGAATGTTACCTAATGAGACCCTAGGGTAAACTGTTACCTCATCATTACAAGTCACTTTCGTTACGTTAATTAATAAAAATAATTATTTGCTGTTAGCTTAGGCTCATTAAATAACATTAACATATACAACTTTAATATTTTATTAGTAGATGTTGAACTAAGATTCATCAAGGTCAATCAATTCTTGTAATAAGTTGATAATAACATTCCCTTTCTTAACATATCAATTATGCGTGAAATTTCTTTACAAATGACACACACTCTTGACGTTTCAGAAGCGGTTTATTGGCAAGAATTTATCAGTACTGAACAGTTTGTAATCTCTTGAACATCACAGATATGCAATTCAGTTTGTTTTCTTATTACAGCTACTTAACTGACTAGCTGAGAAAGTACACGTGTGCTGATTCTCTGAATAAAAGTCTATTTTGCACTCCATTTCATGAACATGTCAACAGAATATTTATACTTTTAGTATTTCCCAAGGCAGACTGTAAAAACCAATCGCTTTCTTATGTACACACACATCTATTTTTGTCTCTCGACTCAACAAATGCATCATATCATAATTCAATGAAATGGTATCCAAAATAAATGAATGATAAAGAATGAAGCAACCCTAAAAAAAACGAAGAAATACAAAACATCTTTGAGACTGCTCTTGATATAAGTCCAAATAATATTTCCTTTAGTCGTCACCTGCCAATTTTACCCAGGAGTTTTGTGCCCAGAATATCCGAAGCAAAAACATGGGGCATCGCATGTGGAAAATGATTTAATTCAAGAAGTTTAGACCTTGATTTGCAGGCGTACTGTAATTATCTGAGGTACACATGATTAAGTCCCTAAAGTCATGTGGGCTCCAAAAAAAATGACTAAATGAGATCGTCACACTTTGGTGCTAGAGATTTATCCCTATTTGAACACAATACTTATTTTATAAACATCCAAACTAGATGAAATCTCACTTAAAGAGCGTCAACGACAGCTATCTAGACAGTAATAAAGAAGAAAAGACTGCTAGACTGTAAATTAAGTGCATTACAACAGATTGTAATATCTTAAAGAGCTCGTCTGGTATGATATTGCACGTATCAGGCTGTCATTTACACAGCATAAGGTGTGTGAAGGCAACAACTTGTCTTCTGTTGTTCTTTCCTCTCCTTTATCTTATGCTTCCCTGTCGTTTCTTTCCTTTCCCTGTTCATGCACACATCTACACATATGAAGTCACGTTTGCTCTCTCTCTCTCTTTCGGGGGAGGTTTTGGAGTCTCGTGTTTTAGGAGTGATAGAGGAGACCCCTTGTGGAGCATATGCTTGTGGGCTTCAGGGTTAAAGGTCGTAGGTTATCCTGGGATCATCAAGTCACAGGCACAGCAAACGTGAGCCCTCTACACCCTCTTCGCCTTGTGGGATTGTTGGTAACAGAGCAGAACGTGTCAAACCCCAGAACCGAGGAGGACTGAGATCCTTTTTGACCGCAGAGAACTTCCAGCCCATGTGAGAGCCGCAGGTTCTGCACTGAGCAATTGTCCACGCATACCTGAGCAAAGAAACACACTAAATCAAAATAATTATAAATATGAACAATATCACACGAGTAGCAGTGCACTATGGCTGTGTATCGGCACTAGTGGGAGGTGTGCGTTGGCCTTAGTGTCTTACCAGTGACGATATATGGCCACATCGCATTGTTATGAGTGTGATATTGCGTTTATACAACAGTTCGACAGCATAATCATGTATATAAAAAAGAAAATCAAACTAAGTGTAAAAATCCTTTTGTATGAGGAACTACTTTCTTCCACCAGTCATTCAAATCTGCAGCTGATGTCAGAACAGCAGAAACCGTTGTTACTTCACTAATGTCACTTTAGACCGAGTATTTGACGCGTGGTCTCTCAGAAATTATAAATATTTAAAATAGGCACTATCCTTATAAATAAACTGCATAGCTGCAATCTAAACAAACAGATTCTTGACTAAAAAAGCCTTAAAAGACCATGTGGGGAGTAATGCACAAGGGTGAAGGTAGAAGAGGTTGTACAAGTGCTTTTTTTACAGAAAATTGCACGGCTATCAGTCTATCAGATTTAAGAACCAGACAGAACTGTTGTATAAATACAGTTGAAGTCAGAATTAATAGCCCCCCTAAATTATTAGCCCCTGTTTATTTTTTCCCCCAATTTCTGTTTAGTGGAGAGATTTTTTCAGCACATTTCTAAACATAATAATTTTAATAACTCATTTCTAATAACTGATTTATTTTATCTTTGTCATGATGACAGTAAATAATATTTGACTAGATATTTTTCAAGACTCTTCTATACAGCTTAAAGTGACATTTAAAGGCTTAACTGGGTTAATTAGGCTAACTAGGCAGGTTAGGGTAATTTAGGCAAGTTATTGTATAATGATGGTTTGTTCTGTAGACTATTGAAAAAAAATTGTTTAAAGGGGCTAATAATTTTGACCTTAAATGTTTCATAAAAAAAAATTGTAAAACTGCTTTTATTCTAGCAGAAATAAAACAAATAAGACTTTCTCCAGAAGGACAAATATTATCATACATACTGTGAAAATGTCCTTGCTCTGTTAAACAACATTTGGGAAATATTTAAAAAAGAAAAAAAATTGAAAGGGGGGTAATAATTCTGACTTTAACTGTATGTATAAAATAAAAACCACTAAAACAGTGTTCTATATTTTGTTCATTTATGTACTTACATTATCACAAATGTTTCGAAGAATGTTAAAATACAGAGATTTTTAGAGAGCAATTTTAACTAATGACATGGTGCCTGTCCTGTGTTTCCTTGCTAATGATGCCATACATCACTGATTTTTAGACCTTATTCCTGACGTACAAGCGGGTGGAGCTGTTGGAATCTTTTTGGCTTGAGACTTCCAGTCTAATTCACTTCCACTGATGTTTAGATGTAAAAACAGCTTGTTATGCTTCTTTATCTTCAAAACTGACATTGTCTTATTATATTGTTCTCCTTTTTAAGTAGAATCATGAACACACTTGTTTGTAGAGAAAGTAGTTTGACAGTTTTCTACCTTTTATTATTCCTAGTTATTTCTCCCATAGGCAACTGAATAAGAAGTTCTAAAACAATCGCAAAAACGAACGCACGTCCTCATTGAAGAATAAGGTCCATAGAAAACACAAAAAGGCTTTAAAATGTTGTGCGTTTTATTCGACTAAAGAGCCGCATTATGACAGAACTTAAAAATGTATTTAGTATGATAAAACAACACTAATCCTTCTCCATGTATCATCCAGAAACTGTTGACTGTGGCAGAATAAAAGCTCTGCTTTATACTACCATGATAATAGGTTTTGATTATTTTGGCTTATCCACTCCCATGAATCCACACTCTGTCATGATATCAAACTACGCTTTGTTTGTTTTGAATACGCATCCCCTAGTGGCAATAGAATTATATGCTGTGCATTTAAACTGGTAGTGAGTGAATAGTGTAAAATACAGATGTAAACAGCGTGTTAAAAAAATTGTTTTCCACTTTTAGAAGCAGCTGAAAATACAATTATTGCTTTTTTTATTGTGAACGCTCATGTGGCCGAACGTGTCAAAACATTTTGCCTGTTAGCCTAATTTTTAATCATTATGGGAATTCTTGTAAGAAAGTACATCAAAAACAAAGTATTCATATTGTGCTGTAGTAAAACACACAAATTACATTTAATATCGTAGCTGTCATCGTAGTTTCATTAGCTTGTTTTACGACTTGTGTGATGTGGTTTGTTTATTCAGTAGATGATGTAAAACATGAAATAAGAAAAAAAACAGCTCAATGAAATCTGATCTGTTCACAACGGATGAATTCAAACCCATGTTTATCATCAGTTGTACACAAATGAGTCTGAGCTAACCACTTGTGATCAGATCACTAAAATTGCCTGTTAATACCAGGTGCCAAATGACCAAAAACCTATTTTTGAACATGCAAAAGCATTAAAACTTACCCTGGAAACCAACTATGCAATGTGGAAGGTCGTCCAATCAGGTTGAGGTTGCTGGCCTTGTAGACAGTAAGCGTCTCATGAACATAACCATGTGGATTCACATATGCTGCCATTGGCCCATACAGAGACAGACTAAAAATAGAGTAGAGATTTATGAGTAGCCGCTACCATTTCAATCCTGAAGGGATAGTTCACACAAAAATCCAAAGTCTGTTATCCCTTGTTTAACAGCAGCTTTTTCCAGCCTTTTGAATCTTATAAATCACAATAAACTGGAGGTAGGGAAGGTTGTCATTTCATCAGAAAACATAGATACTGTATGACATTTTGAAAACATATTGAAAAATAGGAATTAATCATTCCAAAACAAGATCAAGAACATGCATTTATAAATTAAAAGCTGAAATTTAACCTCACGCTGACTTTAATGGGTCATCTGAAGTTTTATTGTGCTCTATTTACCTCACTAGAATCAAACTGTACATCAGAATAAATGAAATGATGATACAACGATTTCATTTATCTAGCCTTATATTGCTCATTGTTATTTTACATAGAACTACCATTTAAAATTCAGTTCTCAGCATTTTTAAAAATCATTGTCTGACCTGAAGATCTCATTCTTGCTGGTTATCTCAGTATCCTGACACTGTTTACAGCAGAGAGAAGTGCACTGTAAAAACACATGAAATATATAAATATTACATTTCCCCTATATTACAACTTCTAGACAACACTTATAAACAAAGGCAACGATACACATACACACCCTGTCCATGATGTCCAGCTCACAGCGCAGTCTCTGGATGGCACTGCCAATCTTCAGTAGCTGTAGTCGTAGAGCATCATCTATTGGTAGGCACGCGGCCACCCTGTATGAGAAATCTGCAGAGGAGATAGAGAGAGATACCTGCTAAACGCAGTACTTTCTAAATGCCTGAAATGTCTTTGGCCTTGCACCCAGTCTGCACCTGTGGGATTTGTAGGCAGGGACTCGTCTTTCAGGTTTTCATCCCATTCGTGCAGTTGTTTCTTAACTCTGCTCATGAGCGTTTTCTGGGGAGAAATACATTTGCAAAACAATGATAAAAGGTTGATATGAAAATGTTGAGAATAATTTAGCTGATATTGACCCTTTTCACATTTCCAGGTTTCTCAGTAGCGGAAGTCGTCATAGCTGGGAAAATTTTAGAGTGCAGTAAATGGGAGAAAACAACAAATATTTTTTTACAATATTATTTTCTCAAATAATAAAAGAAAAGCTTCACGATAATGTTATAAAGACTTTCAGAAAAAGGAAAAAAAAATGTTGTGAGACTGATGAAGGCAGCCTGAGGAGAGAATACTGTCAAATTCACTGTCCTGTCCCACAGACGCATAAGCGGCAATTATTTTTTGGTCATTTTAAGCAAAGGTGATATAATACATACATAAATACATATAATTGTTCATACGTTTAAAATAAAATCCATTTATTAAAAACTTTCAAGCATTTAATATCCTGATGACCATCAAACACGTCAAAGCAGGCTTGTGAAAAGGGTCCATTGTACATTTGAAAGATTTTTTTAAAATATCATTTTTATTTCTAATAAATAAAATGATTTCCAGTGAAATTAATGCAACTATCTTTCCAGACTTACTCTGTAAAAGATGCATTCGTAAAGTAAAATGTATCATTTGTGACCCTGAACCATAAAACCAGTCATAACAGTAAATTTTAGCAAAATAAGATTTATACATCATCTGAAAGGTGAATAAATACAAATAAAAAATCTATCATCATAATAATAAGAAATGTGTTTTAAAAAATCTAAATATTGAAAACACTGCCTTTAAAAGATATGCAAATTAAGTTCTTATTAAAATTAAGTTCAGATTTATTTATGGTAGGACATTTACAAAATGTGCTAAAACAACATTATTTATGCTTAATATTCTAATCATTTCCGGCATAAAATTATATTTTTTAAAACTTTGAACCATACAATGTATGTTTGGCTATTTCCACAAATATACCTGTGCAACAAAAGCCTGGTTTTGACAATAAAATGTATGATAAGAGGTTGAACGTACCGAATCATAAAGGGCATAAACCCAAGGAGGCCATGAGGTCATACTTGCACAAGGGAGCTTTTTCTGTAAAATAAAGTGAGAAGATGATTTAAAAAATTTTACAATTACGATGTTTACAATAACTTTTGATAGAATACAAAGCCAATATTATGATATAGCAAAACAACTACTTCAAGGCAGTGGTTCTCAACCTTTTCAGACTGCTTTCTTTCTATAAACTCATGTGTTAATATACGCTTAATAAACCACAAAGAGTATTTTTATGCATTTAACTAATTTTCTTTGTTTTAATATAGAAATAATACTAATTACATAATATAATGTTCTATAAATAACTATTATTGTCAATAATAATGACGTTGTGCAGGTCCCTTGGAAGTTTGCTAAGCTCTTCTTATGGTTGAGAAGCACTGATCTGGACTTGTGTCCTATAATATCCATCACCTGTCTATAGTTCTGGCTGCACCGCTTCTGTGGTGGTGGTGTTGTTTGTGTGTGTTTGGTCTGTGGCAAGTGTGTTTGCAAGCGTGGCAGGAACTGCAGTTCACATAAAGGGTCTGGCAGAATCCTCTCAGGTAAAATCTGTACTTTAGCCTGACGAATCCTACAGAAAAACAACCAGATTTGAGTATGGCAGCAGGGCTGTGTAATATGTCAATATAAATCATACAGATAAATTAAAAAGTCTATAATTTCATATTATGCTCTATCATTTATTTGTTTATTGTTTATGATAAGACTGGCAGAAACATGCAGGCAGAAACATGAATAACAGCATGGTGAAAAAGTTGAGGGCAGACGTAGGTAGTGCTGTCGCCTCACAGCAAGAAGGTCATTGGTTCGAGTCTCGGCTGGGTCAGTTGGTGTGTGTGGAGTTTGCATGTTCTCACTGCGTTCGCGTATGTTTCTTCAGGGTGCTCCGGTTTCCCCCACAGTCCAAAGACATGCGGTATAGGTGAATTGAGTAGGCTAAATTGTCCGTAGTGTATGAGTGTGGATGGATGTTTCCCAGAGATGGGTTGCAGCTGGAAGGGCATCCGCTGCATAAAACATGTGCTGGATAAGTTGGCGGTTCATTCCGCTGTGGTGACCCCAAATTAATAAAGGGACTAAGCCGAAAAGAAAATGAATGAAATGGTTGAAAAGTTTGAAAGTTAAATGTTTATGTTTTGCATTTTATTTAGCAATATATTATGTTGGGCGTGTAAACATTAGTTTTTGGAAGGTATTTTAGATTTTATTTAAATTTCTTTTTTTATTTTTCTACAACCTTAATCAAACATTTGCCCTTAATTTCTAAATAAAGTGAGAAATAAAATCACAAATGAATAAATGCATTTTTGTGTACGTACTTTAAAATGTAAAAACAATTCTGATATATATCGTAATCAGGATATGAGATGACTTTATATCATGATAAAAAATTGTTGTCATATCACACAGCCCTATATCACAGTGTTTTTAATTTTTTTAAAATCATTATTAAAGAATACCCGTCTGCTTGTGTGCGTATGTCATGCACTCTGAAGCGTTGTCGTCCGACAGCTTTAATCTTCACTGTCTCTATGCCATACTCCTGCTCTTCACGAAATGCATATATTTCTGCAGTCGTCCCAAACTCGGCCTTCGTCTCCGTTCCACTCGGATCAGGGCTGAGAAAGAGACAGAAACCAGATCAAACTAAAACGAGGATGTATAAAAGTATGGGCTATTAATAAATCTTCTCTGCAATCTGCTTTGATAATGTTCTTGAAGAAGAATGTGAAGTGGTTATAATTCTGTACCCTGCTTGTTGTTAGTACCTGTGTGCAAGCACTGCAAACGTGCGGTCCTGGCTTACGAGGTTGCGAAACATGCTGACCTCCTGTGGTCGGAAAAGTTGCAAAGGCAGTGTCTGACCCGGGATCAAAATGAGAGCCACATGGGGAAGAACCGGCAGATTTTGCACACTGTCCTCATCATGCAGGGTACGGCCGTGAAACTCCTCCATATCTGAGCCAAGATACTTCATAATCCAAACAAACAAGTGTTTATGCCTTATTTACATTTCAACAGATAAGGATTTAGTATATAGCAAATATTTTGAGGATAAACTAAAATAAAAAAGGCTATTATGTCCTGTGTGCCTGCATCCATGAAAAAAACATCATTTTCTCATAATAAATATTTGAATTTACTTCAGAATTTAACCTCATTTCAATAACGTTTAAGGTGCACAGTGAAATTTGCAGACTTCATTTATGATATTAAAAAAGCATATTGGGGCATTCTAGTTCAGATTAGATTAGATTCAACTTTATTGTCAGTTAACATGTATAAATACAAGGCAACTAAATGCAGTTTAGGTCTATTTAAAACATGATTTTACTCTTTCATAGCCTATAGATCAATAGTCTCAATCTCAATTCCTGGAGAGCCGCAGCTCTGCAGCTTAGCTCCAACCACCTCCAACTCACACCTGCTTAATAATAGTCTCTAGTAGTCTTAAACACCTTGATTAGTTGGATCAGCTGTGTTTGATTAGGGTTGGAGCTATTGTGAAGAGCTGCGGCCCTCCAGGAATTAAGTTTGAGATCTATGCTATAGATCATAACAGACAGATGATACTTACAGCATGTGAAGTTGGCAGACTCGTGTCAAAGTTTATAATACTTGGCTTTTCCCCATCCTCTCCATCTCTGTCCTCTGTCTCCATGTCATCCTCCTCTTCCTCTTCATTCTCTGTGGAAAAACAGAAACACAGATATTATGATTAGAAAATGCTTTACTCATGTTTCAATTGTACTTTTGTTTTCTCAACAGTATACTACCTGACAAAAGTCTTGTTACCTATCTAAGTTTTAGGAACAACAAATTATAACTTGACTTCTTGTTGATCATTTTGTATCAGAAGTGGCTTAAATGAAAGGGAAAATCCTCTGTATTACGTTTATTTTACCAAAATTACTATAATTATTTAATTAGGACAGTAAGGTCTGACTTTGCTAAGATAAAAGTCTCGTCACTTAATAGAAATATGTACAATATAGAAAATAAAGTCATGGTGCAGTGGAAGAAGAATTAATATTCATACATCTCTGCAATGACTCAAATAACTCATGAATAAAGTCAAGGAATGGCAAAGAAAGCGCTCTTGCAGGACTCTCAGAGTTCATCAAGATTCTGTGGATTCATCCTCAATGCCTCCTCCATCTTACCCCAGACATGCTCAATATCATCTTACCTTATTCATGCTCAATAATGTTCATATTTAGTGACTGGGCTGGCCAATCCTGGAGCACTTTGACCTTCTTTGTTTTCAGGAACTTTGGTGTGAAGGCTGAAGTATGAGAAGGAGCACTATCCTGCTGAAGAATTTCCACTCTCCTGTGGTTTATAATGTAATGGGCAGAACAAATGTCTTTATACCTCAGGTTGTTGATGTTGCCATCCACTCTACAGATCTCTAGCGCACCCCTATACTGAATGTAACCCCAAACCATCATTTTTCCTTATCCAAACTTGACTGATTTCTGTGAGAATCTTGGGTTCATGGTGGTTCCAATAGGTCTTTTGCAGTGTTTGTGATGATTGTGATGCAGTTCAACAGATGATTCATCTGAAAAATCTACCTTCTGCCACTTTTCCGCTTGATCAACTAGAAGTTGTTATCTGTTGCTCTTACAACTGGGATCAATGACAAGACTTTTGTCATGTAGTGTATACATTACAACCTGTTTCAACTTTCGATTTCCATTATTAATCAAGAACAGGGCTAACATTTTAATACTAATAAAACAGTAAACCAACAAAATGCGTGAACACGTCAAAAAACTTTGTAGTCATTTTTACAACAGCTACAAAACCTGTATGAAAAATATATATTTGCTGCTTTTTGTGCATTAGCAGGTGTATACAGAGACACTTTCAGTTTGAAAAGGAAGCTCGTCATCTGTCATGCATGGAGACAGCTGCGGATTTGTAAATGTCTGCAAGAATCTCACGTTTCTGAGGAAGACATTAAAAAGCCAAGCTTTTGATACTGCAATAATGTGGAAATTAAAAGACAAACGTGCCTGGCAGGAGCTGTAGCTGGTTCCCCATTTCGTCGTTAATGTTGTTGTCACCTCCGCCCCTCTCAGCAGCCATAGCCGTGTGTTTACAATCCGCTCCGAACAAGCGCAGCTCCACCGTGAACAGACACGCGGGAAAAACACACAGCGCCCTCGTGTGAGCGGGTGTTCGCGGTGTAATGACTCTTTTGATTCGTCACAGAGAGTCGAATCTTTTGAGTTGGTTCACTTTCTATGGGTTCACTAAAAGATGATCTTTTTGTGCTCAGGTGAACGACATCACAATAATTATTTTAACAGATGACAGAAAGAACATATAAAATGCTTGAATAAATGGAAAACAATAGCCAATAGCTAAACTTAATTAATGAAATAAACAGGAATAAAATAAATAATCATTAGATAAAAGGAAAAAGCATCAATTAACTACACACACACACACACACACACACACACACACACACACACACACACATATATATATATATATGTCGTATATATACATATATATATCGTATGTATATATCGTATATATACATACGATACATTCCGAGTAATATGGGATGGAATGAACGAATTTTTAAGTGAGTTGTTCACGGCCGAGTAAAATTAGAAATGTAAAAATATACATATTAATTTAGAATCTAATCTAGAATGGGGTTTTCATTTTACAAGAGACAATATCTATTTTATGATATGTTTACGAAAAATATTATTTAAAGCTTTTTTATTCCGTTTAGAAAGTAATGAAGGAGAATGATTCATTTGAAAGACGATTCATTCGGAGAAAGATTGTTTTGTTCACTAAAGAAGTTTCAGTCGGAGTTGATTGAAATTTTGCGTAAATAAATCACGCTAAGTCACTGTTTTATCTGGAAAGGTACTTGGTGTAATAATATTCTCTGGTAAGTCCTCTGACATTTATGAAAATATTATTATGAAGCCTTATATGAGCCAAAGCGGGCACAGAATGTTTGCACATGTGCACGTGTTTGAATCTCACTGTATTGCAACATAAAAGCAAGCCTTAAAAAAAAGAAAGATAGTATTAATAAACCAACAAAAAGAAACTTAAAAATTTTAAAATAAATCATATAAAAATGCAGACTGTGCTGTTCAAAGTAAGAAAAAAAGTGTCACGTTATTTGCTTCAGATGCCATTTGGTTCAATAGATAGCCTAAACTAGGGCCAAAAACTACATATAGAGAGCCATGGCATAGGCTGAAGGTAAACATACCAAACTATATTACATAAGATTTATAGTATATAATACAGTATATATTACATGTTTTCATAGGTAATTCCCTCATTTATTTCATATTAAAAAAAGAAAACATCATATATAGATATTAATATTATATATATATATATATATATATATATATATATATATATATATATATATATATATATATATATATATATATTACAATGCAAAACAAACCACCACCACTTTAATACATTATTTAATGCATTAAATACATTAGTGAAGCAGACTCAGGATTTTCCTTCATTTGCTCACTGATGTCTGAGCTATTACAGCATTATGGACATTTGCAGTAAAATCTCAAAACATAAATTCACAGAGAAAGTATTTGTTAACATTACATTGAAACATCTGTTTATATTTTATATATTTAATATATATTATATATATATTTTATATATTTAATATTATATATTTTATATTTTATAATTGCTTGTCTGCATTGTACTCTATCCGTCAACTGACAGTATGTACATCAATAAAACAAACTAACAAACAAAAAGTAACAATAAATTAGTGACAGTCTCTACCCTATCCCCATCATTCTCTCTCTCTTCTCAGATGTGATGGCGGGCCAAATCAAAGGTTACCATGGGCCAACTTTGGCCTGCGGGCCCTAGTTTTTTTGTCGAATTTGCTTTCAAATATTATTTTGAAACAACATATTTAGAATGAATTATTTCTCATTTGCTCTTCAGGTGCATGATGGCTACAGTATTATGTGTGGTGCTTTTGCTATGCGTGTATGCCTGTCAGTGTGTGAGCGACTATTACTCAGTGCTTGGAGTTTCTCGCTTTGCATCTTCAAGAGAGATCAAGAAAGCATTTCACAAACTGACCCTAACACACCATCCTGATAAGAACCAAAGCCCAAACTCACAGCAGACCTTCACATATATTACTCAGGGTAAAAGTCCTAAAAATCTACATCATAAAATACATTTAGTCACTTCAACATTGAATTATTTCATGCTGAATTTTCTCTCTTAGCCTATGAGGTGCTGTCTGACAGACAGAAGAGACGAATTTATGATCAAATGGACCATCTATCAAACCCTGATCAGGGCAGCGAAAGAATGTTCAAGAAAGATCAGAAAGATGTGGGCAGCAATAAAGGAGCGTTTCAGAGTAAAAAGAGTTTCCAGGACTTTAGTCTAGAGGAGCTGCTTCATACGCTGCAGATGGATGATGACTTCTTTATGGGTGAACAGCCTGGTTATGAAGGATGGAGTTTTATTTATGGGCCTGAGGATGATGATGATGATGAAACAATACTTGTCAGTGATCTTTTCAATATGCTTTGATCCTTGTGTATCCTCATGAACATGAAGTGTTTTTATTTATATGTGCATTACAGCAGTTTTTAAATGCTTCTTTATGATCTTGCTATGGTGTTTAAATTAAATAAAACGTTAAACGGCTAAGAAACACGTCTATATGACTGTTGTGGTTTTACAAAGAGCTGCACAAAAGAGGTTTCTAGCCAAACAAGTTTATGCAACCATTTTGTTATTCATACATTAAAGTAGTGCTGGGCCGATAAACGATATTATATCGAATCGCAATAAAATTTATGTCAATAACAATGATAAGCTCTGGACTTTTTACTCTATATTGATCTAAGACCCAGTCACACAGCAGAAATGTGCACCAATTGGAATCTAAAAGATGTACCGTATTTTTGACCACCTAAAATGTATAATTCGAAAATATGTTATGCCATTTAATGGACCCTCTCATTTTTGTGGCTTCGGTCATTGTTGGGGTACTCTTTTAAATCTAAAAGCTACAACTTATATCAAAATATATATCGTTATCTTTCTGTATGGAAAATAATTAACGAGATTGCATTTTTGCCATATCGCCCAGCCCTACATAAAAGTGTGTAATGATTATTTTCTATTTTTATGTGCTGAAAACAATGACTATTGCTGACTACCATGATTTACAGAAAATTCTCACTAAAATATCATTTATTGTTGGCAATATTTTATATACACCAAAATCCTGCAGTGTTTAGAAAGAAAAAGAGTCATCTGATGTTAAATGATGTCATAATAATTTGACATTAAAAGAGGGATAACGATGCAGCTACAAAATTAAAATTGAAAATCTTATAGCTAGGGGCTGCCAATTTTTCTATAAGAATTTTTAGAGAAAAAATGATAAAATATTTGGGCATTTTATTTTCAACTCAACTTGAGCACTTTCAAACAACCACAGTGAGGACCAAAGTGCTGTACATAAAAACAGATAATACATGCAAACATGCAAGGAGCCAAATAAATATAAACTCACAACACATGATTAAAAGCTAAAGAAAATAAGTGTGTTTTCAATGACCTCTGAAATGACTCTAAAGTAGGAGATGTTCTTAAGGAGAGTGGAAGATTGATCCAAAGGCTTGGAGCTGCTACTGAAAAAGCTCTATCACCTTAACATTACTAGCTTGACCAAGAAACTGTAAAATAGAGTCGATCCTTAGATCTCACGGGTTGATGTATATTAGTTAGCTCAGAATTATACTTAGGAGTCAGGCCATAGAGGGATTTAAAAACATACAACAGTAGTTTGTATTGAATTATAAACTGGGTAGGTAACCAGTGTAGGGAAACCAGCACCAGTAGGATGTGATCTCTTTTTGTGCCAGCCTGGTGAGTTCTGGACCAGCTGCAGATGAGAGAGAGGCCTGACTAACACCCAGATACAATGCATTGCAATAATCCAGATGAGAAGAGATGAAGGCATGAACAACCTTCTTCAAGTCACAAAAAGAGAGGACAACTTGACTTCAACTTGACATTAGATCTAGAAAAACTATTTTGGACAACCCCACACTCACAATATACCCCCAAAAAATATTACTGCTGCTTATTTGTTTAAAATGCACTGAAGCAAAACAATTCTTGTAATTTTTTTGGCCAGTTTATTTGTTTTATGTTCAGTCCACTTAATTTTGTAAACCATTAAGTTAACTTAAGTATTTTGGGACAAAATGAAGGAATTGTGTTGGTCCAACTACCTGGTTAGGGGATTTGTAGTTGTAGCATGCTTTGTGTGGGATTGAATTAAGAGAAGGAAATGTTGACATTAAAATGAATCTTAAAAAGGACTTGTTAGAGTTTTTAATAAAAAGACTTGTTAGAGCTTAATCTTCACTTTAGTTTGAAGATTTAGAAGTAATGTTTTGGGTTTTGAGATTATCACCTTACAGAAGCACACATGCTTTGGGTGTTGGCAGCTTAATTAGCTAAAATTCATTTGTTGCTTTGTTCAGTGATCAATAACTGTACTAAAATTAGTTCTGAGATCAGTCTCAACCAACTGTGTATGTAACCCATGAAATTGCTTAAAATGGCTCTTTTAGTTCATTTAGGATGAATTCAAATAAAAAAGAGAGACTTCCGACTTTTGAGTTTGTTTATTAAAAATATAAATGTATTTAAACTTTTATTTGATTCAAAATCATGTTGGAAACTCTGAAAATATAAGACTAGCATGGATCCAAGGTACAAAAATGAGTATTCCAGTAGAGGACTGGAATATAATTTGTTTGAATGCACAAACAAAAAACATTAAACTCCCGATTGAGATTGCTACAATATAATTGGGTAATGGGAACTTATATTACTTCTGTAAGATTAAATAAATTCAACCCTAATATCCCTGATCTTTGTTTTAAATGCAATAAGATACAAGATCCATTTTTTTTATTGTGTGTGGGAGTGTGAGGAGGTATAAAAAGTTTTGGGCGGAGGTGACTCGAAGTATTTCACAATTTATTTCCATTCCAATTCCTTTATGTCCTGGATCATGTATATTGAATATGTATGAAGACAGTTGTGCTTTGTTTACACTGTAAAACCCAAAAAGTTAAGCTAATTCAAACCGTTTGAGGAAACCGATTGAAAAAAAAACATTTAAGTTCAAAAACTAATCCTAATGAGTAATGTGAATGTAATCCATTTGAGTAAACGAAGCAAATTGAGCACAGTAAAACACAATAAATGAAGAGAACTCAAACCGAGTACTGTAAAACCCAATAAGTTAAGGCAACTCAAACCATTTGAGGAAACTGATTGCGACAAACTATTTGAGTTAAAAGAACTAATCTATGTGAGTACTGTGAACTTACTCCTTTTAAATTGAAGTAATTATGTATTTAATTAACTCATTACCTTCAACACTGACTTTAAAACTCTTTTCAAATAAATAGAATTAATTCAGTCACTTTTGACTTAACTACACTCATTTCATTTGATAAAGTGGACTGTTGGGTTTTACAGGTGAATGTGACACGAGAGACTAAATCTAAATGATTCAAAATCAACACATGATGTCACAAGATGTAATCATAAAAGGACAGAATGCTAAACAGAAACTATTTTTTTACTTCATAGTAGCCATGTCTATGAAATCTTAGCCCAGAACGAATGTACTAAAAAAAGAAAATCGATTGATTTGTTTAATACAAGCAAGGTGTTGTATTGCTTTATGTTGGAAAAATGTAAATCGCCCCTCCATTGGACTTTAGTTGAGAAATCTTATAACATGTTTGGCTCTTGTAAAGCTCACAAATATAATGAGGAAAAGGTCCTCTTAATTTTGTGATATCTGGGAGGTGTTTTTGAACTTTGTGAAAAATGTGGAATGTGAATTGGTGCTTGATTACAATTCCTTTTTTATTTTAATTAATTCATTATTTAATTAATTAATTTTAATATTATTTTTATTTGTATTTATTTTTTTAAAAGGATTATTATTTAACTTAGATTTTTTTTTTCTTATTTCCTAAACCTGTCTGGGGTAAGTTTTGGGTATTGGGGTTTGAATTATTGTAAATCCTTGAAAAAAACTTAATAAAGGCAAGTTATACAAAATCATGTTAGACCAACTCAATTGCATTTAATTGTGTGAATAGTTTTTTTTAGTTGGTGCTAAACAAGTTTATTGGATGGAAATCCTGCTCTCAGTTAAATTGAGTTCATCCAACGAGGTATAATTTGCAGGTGATGTTTTCTTTTTCTCAACTCTTTTTTTTTTTTTCTTAGTGATTGAACTGTTAAGAAAAAACTTATAATATACATCCAAAGCAGCGAAGTTTTCATTCATTCATTCTTCATGAAACTGCATGTTTTCCATTAACCTAAATACAATGCCTGTAGTGATATCCTGCATCAACGCATATCAATATCGACTTGTAAACATGCACATTTGCAGTGAAAACTGAACAGCCATATGAAATACAATCAAAAGGACTGATGCTCTGATAACAGAATCCTTGATAAAACACTCAACCTACTTTATCATGCTCAGCATTTCCTGCTTGAACTGGGAAGGGTGGAGTGTTCAGGGTGTTTTTTCCCTTCTTTGTTCAAACGATGAACCGTGATTTTGTGTCAGTGGGTTTGCCTCCACTATTAGTGTCTGTGTGTGTCTCTTTAACATTTGGCTACAGCAGGTTTGCTGAATGCTTACTTTAGCCTGATGAATACAAGCCTGATTGAGTCAGACACTTCAGATCCTCTGTGTTTCAGTGAGATAAACCTCCTCCCTCATTCTCCAGCCTTTACTTTGACTGAAATGTGAATGAAAATGCATTCAGGTTATGACTAACCAACCAAGCCTGAATCATGGAGAAGAAATAGTTCTCATCCATGTTTATTTATATGGAAAGCAAAAAGGGTGGCCAAAACAGTTGTGTCCACCTTTGTTCAGTTGCCATTTCAGTTCCAGTAGTAGCCTTCAGGGTAATTTCAAATACTAAAAGAAATAAAAGGCAAAAACCTTAAAAATTTGACACCATGAATGCATAATGTGGCCCTGTATTACTCACTGAATGTAACTTAAAACCAAAGTAATACACGTTGCTTTAATTCTAACCTAAAGTTTGTGAGAATGTTGTTGTCATTATGTAAAAATTTGTAGGACATAAAATATTACATGCTGCAATGGTAGAACACAAACATTTGAAAGGAGACCTGGATGCATTTGTCAGTCCAAAATATAAATAAATAACCATTACATTAAAGTTATACATGAAATAGACTGCACTTCTTTCATTGTACTCTTCTGGAGAATTGAGTGCTTAAACTAACCCAGACTAGAGGCGTTTGAGGAAGGAAGCATATTTCTGTAGCTGTTGGGAAAAGGTCATGGCCTTATTTATGCCTATAGAAATGGCTTCCTACAATTAATCATGTATTTAAAAATAACAGTTGCAGATTTTACTCCTAAATCAACTCACTGGCCACTTTAGATCGGTTATCTAATGAAAATGCCACTTTGTCTCAGTATTGGGTAGTTCTGAATTTGCGAACATATACTGACGTGAATTATTTGTCTGATACTGAGATTTACATGTTGTTGTTTCAATCCTGATGTGCTTTTTTGGTTTATTTTACTGTTCTAATCTGAATGTTAAACCCAGATTAATCATTTTTTTAACCATTTTCTCCTTATTTGTACTATAGGGACAAGTTCGATTCAATTTAAGTATATTTGTTGAGCACTTTTCACAATAATTATCATTCCAAAGCAGTTTTTCAAAAGGTGTAAATTATTTCATTGCAATCAAAATCACAAATAGTTAAGATGTTGAGTGACGGTGGACAC
The DNA here is from genome assembly GCF_903798145.1 of Danio aesculapii. Classification (NCBI taxonomy): domain Eukaryota; kingdom Metazoa; phylum Chordata; class Actinopteri; order Cypriniformes; family Danionidae; genus Danio; species Danio aesculapii. The sequence goes on from NC_079440.1 coordinate 42,850,524, forward strand.
AGAGTTCATCGAAAAATCCCACTATACTCAAATTGCCCATTATATTCTCCACATGTTGCCTGCACTGTCTGTTTTTAAGGTTTTCCAGAATAAAGTTTCTGTAATGCAAACATCTTAAAGCAGCAGTTTACCTAAAAAAACTGAACATTTACCAATATAGGAAGAAAGAAGATAAAAAGATAAAACTGATCACTAATATTGATAAACTTTTACCTTCTGGTCGACGCTAGAGCACTGTGCACCAGAACAGCCCCACACAGAAACTTCCCTCAGGCAATCCACCTTATGATAGTAAATGTGAAACAAACATCACTACTTATGTACATGTACACTTACTTATTTAACAACATACTTTATATGCCAATTTGCACATAACACATTAACCAATTTTGCACATATAACGTTGTATGTAGTCATATACCTGTACATTAACTTGTCAATTTGTATATTTGCATTCACGATTTACTTTTATTTTTAAAACATATTTATTATCTTTTTTTGTCCTGTCTTCTGTTATTCTATTGCACCGTAGAAGCTCTGTCCCGAAAACAAACTCCTCATATGTGTGAACATACCCATGACAGAAATTATGACAAAAATTTGGGGTTAATTTATCCCTTTAAGACTATATACTGCTGTCTGCACTAAAGCCTGTTTTCTCTATCTTTTATGAGTCTACTATGGGCTTATTATCATCAGCCTATGTTGTTTGTGGGATCTAAACAATATAATTTTTCCTTTGTCAGTTCTGTATGCACCTGAACAAACAACGTGGCCAAATTTCTACAGATTCCATATGTTTGCATATTTTTATTATCAATAATAAATTTTTCCTTAGTTAAAAAACTTCTGTTTTGCTTTTGTCTCGACGCCCTTTCCTCAGGAAGTCAAGACTCGTCCGTGAGCGTGTGTGCGCGCGCCCGTGCTGCTCGCCTGCTGTCCTGACTCCTGGACTGCTGTTACAGCGCAAAATTAAGTAAGAGAATGCAGTACTTTGGGCATAATCTCGTGTAATACTCCCGTGTAAATTCTCCCTGGATTACAATTTCATTGTGAACAAATGGATTTGAACCGTCATTGCCGCGTCTCAGATGCCAGATGATGTTCGACAAGGAGCGCAGGTGAGTTTTTAACATCATATTGTGCTTATGAAACACAAGTAGTGCGGTAACTTATTTAGGAAACGAGAATATGTATCTGGTTGAAATGTATATGTATGAAAAGTGTATTGAATAGTATCGTTCGCCGCACGTTTTACGACATTGTGTGCATTTTGTCTTTTTTTCTCAAATAATCACTATAATTTACTGCATTATGGTAGGCTAGTTTAGAGGAATTTACATCTAATCTGATAGCACAAATGCTTGTGCTATAAAACTTATATACAAAAACTTGTAGCTATACAGTGATGTTTAAAACAATTGAGCAGATATTAGGCTAATAATTTTGTTATTATCCCTTTAACTGCCTGCTCTACCAAATGGTTTTTATTTTGACTGTTTAAAATAATGACTGTTAAAGTCATTTAAAAAATGACTGTTTTAAATAATGGGTTACACACACAGCATTGCTGGTTTACAAAAAAATGATTTAGATTTTATTGTTTAAAAAAAACTAACAAGAAAACATGTTGAATGAGAATGTAAAATATTTTATGTCATACCTCAAAGACTAAGGATTATTTAGTATTCAAAAAGGTTTTATTTTGAATATATTTTTCAATAAATTGGTCTTACACTTCATATTTTCAGATTTTTCATAGTATTTGTATTAATTCCAGTACTTTTACCAGAAACTGACATAACTATTATTTAGTAGAGGTTGATATTTTAAAAATTATGGGATGTGTTGAAAAAAATTGCATTGAGTGTGTTAACTAGCAAAATTAGGAGTTAAGAAATGCAATCCAAAAATTGTTTTCTTGGTGACGCAGTTAAAGGGTTATGAGACTTTGATTTTGGGAACTTTTGGTCTCGGGGACACAATATGTTCTGCTTATTATTATTATTATTATTATTATTATTATTATTATTATTATTATTAGGCTAATTATGTATTTAATTACAAAAGTTGTTAATTTATTAAACACAATGTGACTGCAGCCATGGTATATTGTGTTTAAAAAAATCCAGTTGTAAAATTACATGTTGAACGCATAAAAGTTTCTTTATCTTTATATTGATCAATATGATAATTTTCAGTTCAGTTCAGTTGAGTTGACTTTATTGGTACCTGTAGGTAGATTATTTTTGCAGCAAAGTTTGGCATTTGAGACAAACAATTAAATTACACATATACATACCCAAATATACAAAAGTACATTATAAAGTATTACAATTTATTCAGAGCGACAATAGATGATGCATGGGACAAAGCTATTCCTGTAATGTTATGTCCTACTAAAAAGCATCTGAAACCTTCGACCCGAAGGGAGTAGGTTAAACTCCTCAGACAGAGGATAAGAGCTAAGGTACTAATGTTCTGGGCAATCTGTAAAAGCTGCCGACTATACAGGGATTCAATACTGTAATTCACCAATCAACCTGCTAGACCACCTGATAAACTGGCTCAGTCTATTCCTGTTTTTAAGGGACAGTCTTTCAAACCATGCCACCAGAACAAAGGATTGAATAGACTCAATAAAAGCAAGATAAAAAAGAGTAAGCATATTGGGGGGGTAAGCATATTGGGGCCAATGTGAAAACGTGATATTTTCCTGAGACAAAAAAATGTGCTGATGCCCTTTCTTGCACACAGCTTCACACTTTGCCTCAAAGTTTAAAAAACGGACAATAATGGTACCCAAATATTTGTTGTTCTCCACACATACTACTTTTTGACCCCTGATATTAATCACCTCAGCTGCTATATGATTCCTTCTAAAATCAATAATCATGTCCTTAGTTTTTGTTGCATAAAGTTTCTCTGTGAAATTTGTGTGTCTGTGAAAGGTAGACTGCATAAAGATAATAAAGGAGAAATAAATATGCATGCTAAAATGTGTAAGACATATTCAATGTGGAATTTTAAATATACACAAAGCTGCTTATATCTCTAAAAAAGTGAATGAATATGAACCCCCTTTTAATGCCTTTACATATGTTAATATAGTTGTTTGTGTACAGCTCATCCGGAAAGTATTCATAGCGCTTCACTTTTTCCACTTTTTTTGATGTTACAGCCTTATTCCAAAATGGATTAAATTAATTTATTTCCTCAAAATTCTACACACAATACCCTATAATGACAATGTGAGAAAAGATGTTTTGAAACTGTAAAACTGTGTGTTTGCCATCAAGCACTAAATTGAGCTCAGGTACATTCTGTTTTTCACTTATCATTCTTGAGATGTTTATCAATTTAGTTGATTGGACATGATTTGAAAAGACATACACCTGTATATAAAGGTCCCAGGGTTGACAGTGCATGTCAAAGCACAAAGCAAGCATAAAGACAAAGGAATTGTCTGTAGACCCCCGAGACAAGATTGTCTCAAGGCACAAGGCTGTGGAAAAATTTCTGCAGTTCTGAAAATTCCAATGAGCACAGTGGCCTCCATCATCCGTAAGTGGAAGGTGGAAGATGTTTGGAACCACCAGGACTCTTCCTAGAGCTGGCCGGCCATCTAAGCTGAGTGATCAGGGGAGAAGGGCTTTAGTCAGGGAGGTGATCAATAACCCGATGGTCGTATGTCTGAGCTCCAGCTTTCTTTTGTAGAGAGAGGAGAACCTTACAGAAGGACAACCATCTCTGCTGCAATCCACCAGTCAAACCTGTATGGTAGAGTGGCCAGACGGGGGCCACTCCTGGATACACTGGAATTTGCCACTAGTAGACTTGTCAGGATAGAGGGAAAGATGAATGCAGCAATGTACAGAGACATCCTGAATGAAAACCTGCCTCAGAGTGCTCTTGACCTCAGACTGGGGTGATGGTTCATCTTCAAGCAGGACAATAACCCTAAGCACACCACAAAAATATCAATGAAGTGGCTTCAAAACAACTCGGTGAATGTCCTTGAGTGGCTCAGCCAGAACCCAGACCTAAATCCTATTGAACAGTGGAGAGATCTGTAAATGGCTGTACACCGTCGCTTCCCATCCAACCTGATAAAGCTTAAGAGGTACTGCAAAGAGGAATGGGCAAAAATTCCCAAAGACAGGTGTGCCAAGTTTGTGGCATCATATTCATAAAGGCTGTAACATAAAAAAATGTGGAAAAAGTGAAGCGCTATGGATACTTTCAGAATGCACTGTATTATACAAAGAAGTGGTAGATTATAAAGAAGAACCATTTCTTTGATAAATTGGGATTTAATATACTACTCAAAAAAAAATAAAAGAAACACTTGGAGTTACATTGTGCTGTTTAAGTGTTCCCTTTATTTTTTAGCAGTATTTTTTAAACCTTATCTGATATTTTGTCTCCACAATCTGCACCATTCTGCTGTAAATAGATAATGCACAAACCAGATGGAACTACCTTTAGATGCAATAAATTATTACAGTGTTTACAAGGAGACTTTCCAGCTCTGCTGTAAATATTAATATTTACTTTTATGTGTTGTCTTCCAGAGCTTCAGGAGCATCCCCCGAGCCCCAGAGGACACTTCCAGGCTCAGTCACCTGTTCCTGAAGATTGTCGTGATAATCAAGAACCCAAACCATAAACTGCATTCAAACATCTCAGTGCAAAAAATGTACTTCAATATGCTCCACAATAGCAAAAGTTCTCCAAACTCAAGAGAGCAAACACCGAAAGTACTCAGAAAAATAGTACTGGAGCAGAAAGGGTCACAAGAGAAGAAGACAAATAAAATAGCATGTCTAGAAAGAAGACTACAAGAAGATGAGACAGAACCAGAAATAATCCTGGAACAGGGAGATGAGTTAGGATGCGGGGATGAGCTAGCACATGGAGTTGATTTAGATTTAGCGGAGGGTTGTAGTCGGAGGATGGATGATGAAGTTTCAATTGACCTTCATTCTGACTTATATAGTAAGAGAGGAGTAGATTATAATACTGTAGCAGAGGAGATACAAGTAGAGGACATAGGAAAGGTAGCATGGGGGCTGACTAAAAATGGTAAAAATATAAGTTCTCGTGATGTTCAGCTGGCATCTAACGCAGTTTGTGGAAGCTTAGCACATGCAGACCGAATACTTTTTGAGAAAATTTGCACCGGTAAAACTTTAATTGAAACATTTTACCCAAGTGGTATAGTTGCAGACAGGATGTTTTCAAGTGAAGAGGACATTGATGGGATGTTCCCAGATATTTCTGACGCAGGCGAGGCGTTAGCAGACAAAGATGGACTTTCTGAGTGTGACCTCTTTGAACAAACAGAGCCTCTCCAATTAACAGAGAAAAAGGATGACATCAATGGAGATATTATGATGCTTACCATAGAGGAGGGATTGAACAGCTCTGATTTATCCTCAGTTGAGGAAGAAGATGATGAAATTCAGATGGAAAAAGAGCTGATGGAGGAAACTGTTGCAGGCAAAAAAGTTGCTATTCACTCAAACAGCGAAGAGTCTGATCACCCCTCAAATTCATCCTCATCTTCTCAGACTTGTGTTCTTTCAGGGTCCGATACAACTTTGGATGAAATTACAAATAACAACTACAATAGCACCTATATAATTGAAAACCATGAACCAATTTCTGCCATCTTAAATCTTGTTCTTGTTCAACAGCAACCTGAAACCCAAGACCAAAGTTCACAACAAAATCACGACGAAGAGAGCAATAGGGAAGACAAAGAAAAACAAGTAGTTGACAATCTGAGTGAATCTGAAGCAAAAGAACTCACAGTAGACAATGTGTACGAAGAGACAGAGCCAAAAATCCAAGCCAAGGACTTCCTCCAGAACAGGAAGTACTTTATGAGTCGTTCTATATCTGTGGAAACCCCCGGTAAGAGAGCTGACCTACTGAGCCGCCTTCCAGCAGGAAATGGGCGGCTTTTGCTACACCCACAGGCCTTCTACACAGACCAGTGTTTGTTTGGAGATAGGAGACCTGCACTGACAGGTTCATTAGGATGTCTTTCACAAGGCACGTGCACATCAAAAGTCACTCGAGTGGATATACCTCCCCCTTTTGAACTGGCATCCATCACAAAGCGACCAATCAGAAAAAGCTCTCCGTCCATCCCCAATGAAATCTCTGCTTCATGCAAAAAACCTGATTTTGGGTTCAAGCGATACCTTCTTCCATTACGGTTCCTTAGGAAGTCTGATCGAAAGAGCATGATGGATACTCGCTCCATCTCTTCCAGGTCCTCATCCGAATCAAGTCCGCAAGGTACATGTAGACGTCTGGATTTTATCCGACATAACATGGGCAGCCCAGAGTTGCAGAGGAGTCCAGATTGCACTCCGCCGGTGTCCCCTTCTTCCTTTCCCCTTCATAGGAGTAGACGAAAAGAGGGACTAAATTTCTCCCTAAACACTGATTTTTCTTGTAGCTCCATATCTATAGAGCCAGGCTCCCTCTCCGAGCCTCTTCCTCTTTCCAAACCTCGATCATTTTCATCTCCGAATACAGATTCCTCTGAATACGAGAATGTTCAAAATGTTGCTTCTCACTATGAGAATGTGCAGATTCGCCTCCTGAATCCTGTCATTCAGAGTCAGCGAAATCAGAGTTCACCCAGTGACACTGATGGTTACGTGGACATGAGCAGTCTGCCGGGCTTCCAAGGCAAAAGTCAGTCATCTGAGCAAGAGACTGATAGGTACAGTAGTTATATATTAAATGCATTCATTTTATGAACCTCTGCATTCATTTCAATACATGCAGTTAATAATAATTTCTTTGGTTTGTTCTGATTTGAAGAACAGCGTTAGGTTCATCTTTAATGATCATAAGCTGTGTTATTTACTGAATCAAAAACTTGACCGTTTCTTCTTCAGTCTTAGGCGAACAGACATAGAATAGATCTATTAGTAATCTTAAAATAGATTTCCATTTATTCATTCGTTTTCCTTCGGCTTAGTCACTTATTAATTAGGAGTCGCCACAGCGGAATGAATCGCCAAATATTCTGGCATATGTTTTACACAGCAGATGCCCTTCCAGCCCTAGCCCAGTACTGGGAAACACCCATATACTCTCACATTCACACACGCACTCATACTCATACACGTATGTCTTTTGGACATTTCTTGCTGTGAGGCGACAGTGGGAACCACTGAGCCACCATTGATTTCCATGTATTTATTTTCGAAATTAAACATATATATTTTTTTACTTATTATTTTATTGATTTAGTCAAAATAATCCACCAAAACACTGTATGTCATGTCACTTTTTAAAGACCCATCTATGCACATATTCTTTCTTCCATGCACAAACGCTCCTTTTTTATTTTGGTGTCGAAGTACTTCAAAATGCATGCGCATAACATGACCGTTTGGTTACATTTGCATCATGAAACATTTTTGCGTCTTAAAAACATTTTCAGGCCTCCAAATTGCTGTTCCTTTGAATAAATAGACAATTTGTGTTTTATAATTTAAACATTTTATTGATTTTTCTTATTTCAAATAATGCAGATGAATATTAAATACAGAGCATTAACATAAAAGCAGAACAATACAAAATAAATAAACACAATAAATAAATAACATCATATAAATTGCTTAAGTAAACCAAACCAAAACACATACAAGAAAAAAATATATAAGAAAAAAAAGGAGGGTGGGGGATACTAATATCATAACCTTAATTATTATTTTATCTCGTTACATGTTTGCTAACTTTGTGAAAATGTAGAAATTTTCCCCATTTATCAAAATACGTTTCAATCCTTCCATGTAAATTGTTTTTCAAAAGCTGCAACTTGTCCTAACTCTGAGATCCACTCTAAGATCGGAGGTCTAAATAGACCTTTTTTTTTAAACATTTAAAAAAAAATTATTTAAACATTATCTTAACATTGTAGGGTACATATGCAAGATAATGTAAAAAAAAAACATATATTTAAAAGCCATATGTCTGACAAAGTATCCATTTTTTATTATAATATGTATTATTCTGTAAAGTTTAATGATCCATTGACATTAAAAATGCACATCAGTTAACATATATTCATGATGTACACTATTGGGTGTTATGTTTTCAGAAAAAGACTTCTATAAATAAAGTAACAAAAAAAAAAATTGATCATCAACATTCTGTTTGTAGCTACCCTCCGGTTATTAAACCATCCACGCTTCCCACATACTGATGTCCATGCGTTTCATTTATTGAACGCCGTGAAAAACTAAAAAGATAAACAAACAAACCAAAAGTTTCACAAACAAACACAATCAAAAAGACATTCAAATAAACAAATAATATACTAACACTGTTTCGTTTACCGTGTTGGCCTGATAACCAGCAGTAGAATAATCAGGAGCATTTAACATGTATCTGCATTGAGATCTCACTTTGCTGTCTATACCAACTCTTGCAGGTTAAATCAAGGAAAATCACGTGACCTCTGACTCAAGCCAACTGGAAACATGGAAATTTTTGACATAAACATACACCAATACATATTCAAATAATAAAATACAAGAACAATAAACAACCAAAAGTACAAGCTGACCGATCAGCGTCAGCTACACTGTTTATTTAAAAGATCCACTGCTGTTCTGACACTTTAGTACTTAAGTTCCTTTAAACAGGATATATATATATATATATATATATATATATATATATATATATATATATATATATATATATATATATATATATATATATATATATATATATATATATATATATATATATATATACAATTATATTAAAGTTTAATAATATATAATTCATTAATTCATTGTCTTTTCGGCTTAGTCCTTTTATTAATCTGGGGTCACCACAGCGGAATGAACCACTAACTTATCCAGCATATGTTTTACGCAGCGGATGCCCTTCCAGCTGCAACCCATCACTGGAAAACATCCATACACACTCATTCACACACTTACACTACGAACAATTTAGCTTGACCTTCTTGCTGTGAGGCGACAGCACTACCTACTGCACCACCGCGTCGCCTCAACTACAACATAAAACCCTGAAAACAAGACATACTATAAACGAAAGAGAATATTTATTAACAGTCATTTAGGAAAATCCTAAATAATCAGCAAAACTAGCAAACTAACTAATGTTTTACTTGATTTTTAATTTTTAAAGGGACAACATTGACTTGCCTACCGGCTAACCGAGGAGAAATCAGTTCAGTCAATGCAAAACAACCACATTTTCATAACATAAAATACAAAACATTCTTGTAAAATAAAATGCATAAAGTGTTGTTTATGTGTATAATCATTCTACTTTTTCTATTATCAGTCTCTACACTTTCTGTTCTCCCAATGTGAGGGCAGATGGAACTGTGTGTGTGTCTGTGGGCGTGGCTTGTGGCCCAGAGAAAAAGACAAAGACATCTGACAAACTGGTGAGCTTATTATGGGTGCTTCTCCATAGATATCATTACATATACTGTTGAAGTCAGAATTATTAGCCCCCATGTTTATCCCCCCCCCCCCCCCCCCCCAATTTCTATTTAACGCAGAGAAGATTTTTTTCAACACATTTCTAAACATAATAGTTTAATAACTCATTTCTATTAACTGATTTATTTTATCTTTGCCATGATGACAGTAAATAGTGTTTGACTAGATATTTTTCAAGACATTTCTGTACAGCTTAAAGTGACATTTAAAGGCTTAACTAGGTTAATTAGGTTGACTATGCAGGTTAGGGTAATTAAGCAAGTTATTGTATAATGATGGTTTGTTCTGTAGACTATCGAAAAAAATATAGCTTAAAGGGGCTAATAATACTGACTTTAAAATGGCTTTTAAAAAATTAAAAAATGCTTTTATTCTAGCCAATATAAAACAAATAAGACTTTCTCCAGAAGAAAAAATATTATCAGACATACTGTGAAAATTTCCTTGCTTTGTTAAACATCATTTGGGAAATATTTAAAAAAAGAAAAAAAAATTCACGGGGGGGCTAATAATTCTACTGTATGTATAAATGTATGTATTGTGTTTACATTTATAACTCAACAGCCTTTTTATTTCAGACCGTCAGCTGCTCTAGAGCCTTCTATAGTGCCAAAGAGCTTCTGGATAGCGAAGCCCAGTAAGTCTTGAAAACAACAACACAAGAGTAACAAATTTCATATCATCATTGAAAAAAAGCGTTTAATAGTCTTTTTTCCCTCATTTTAAGGCATGTTAAGACTTTACAACTTCTCTGTGAGGTGGGTTGTTCAAATATTCATTAGTGACAGTGTCTTTGAAAAATAATAATTTTGAAGATGTTTTCTGTCTGCTTTCACACAATAGTCAGTTAATGCTGATGAGAGGTTGATGACTGTGTGGACGGAGGTACCTGATATTTGTACTCTCCACCAAGATATTCACACATTACTGGAGACCCGTCTAAAAGAATGGTGAGACGTTCGCATAAGTCTTCAAGTGTTTATCATTCACAAATGATGTCCATCTGTCCTCATCTGTTTTCTATATTTCACTTCAATCATAAGGGATCAGAACGAAGGTATTGCTGAAATCATCCTGGCGAAGAAGACAGAGTTTTCCATTTTTTCTTCTTACATCAGTCATTATGATGACAAATTGAATTATCTGGAACATATACAAAGCATAGTAAGTTGTTTTTAGTTTTCATCGATTGATCAAAAGCTGTGTTTTAATAGGATTATCCATCTATAAGGCACTAAAATAGTTTGTTACATCTGCTCCATATGTACTGTGAGATTCAAGTGTGTTTTGAACTGTATGATTAGATGTGAATGTGTTTTAGCTGTGTTTTCAGTTCCTCAGATATGGCATGTATTTGAATATGTGTGTATATCTCAGTTATCAGATTCAGTGACCCTGAAAAAGCAGCTGCTGCAGGTCATTGTGCGCATCCTACAGTACCGTATGCTATTGACAGGTGACTTTTAAATATGTTTCATTCTGTGAAAGCATTTCTTTTAAAAGATTTTTAACCATTTTCAACCATTTTTTATACTTAAGGGTCATCTATTATGCAAAAATCACTTTTATAGGAGGTTTAAACACAGTTATAGTTAGCCCCATAAATATTTGGACATCGACACAATTCTAACATTTTTGGCTCCATACACCAACACAATGGATTTCAAATGAAACTAACAAGATGTGCTTTAACTGCAGAGTGTCAGCTTTAATTTGAGGATATTTACATCCAAATGAGGTGAACGCTGTAGGAATTACAACAGTTTACTTATGTGCCTCTCACTTGTTAAGGGTCCAAACGTAATTAGACAATTGGCTTCTTAGCTGTTCTATGGCTAGGTGTGGGTTATTCCCTCATTTTCCCAATTGCTATGACCATTTCAAGTGTGCTATTTGCATTTGGAATATGTTACTGTCAACTCTCAATATGAGATCCAAAGAGCTGTCATCATTAGCATAGGATGTTAGTCTTGTTTTTGAATCTGACACTATACTGACACATAGGCATTTGTAGCTCTGCCCTCTTTTGAAAAGAGCACAATCTCATTTGAATTCAAAGCGAAAGTCACCAAAACGGCCAAATTAGGATCAAAGGCTAAAAGGGGCCGTTTCAAAGAGCTGTAAAGCATTATTTATGGGCTATTTTGAGCTGGAATTTCACATACACACTCTTTTTACATCTTGTAATAGGTCCTCTTTAATATTACTTACTTGTTATGTTTTATTACAGACTACCTGAATAATCTCTCACCGGACTCCAGAGAGTTTGAAAATACACAAGGTAAATTTGCACATTAATTATTTTTATTTTTGTTTGTATATTTGTACGTTTATATATCTATTTTTTAATTTTGAATTACCGGAAAGTAAACGAACGCCATTTTGTTTCCTAATTTAGTTTTAATCCGTTTTAAGAAGGCGATGTATGATCCTTATCTTGTTTTCAATTACATAGGAAGCCATCCGTCTTATCTCTGAGTGTGTATATAATTGATTTTCTTAAGCAACAGCAAGTCTCCTAGATTGAGCTTCTAGATAATTCCATAAAAGGGAAATGACCTTTGACCACTTCATGCCTTTTTATTAATCTTCTAAAACAAGCCTGTCTGCATCATTAATAAATGATGATCATTTATTTATGAGGCGCTGCTACAGAAGTATGTCTGATTTAAAGGAAGATCTACTATTTTATTCTGCACTGTGATGTACATTTATTTTAAGCATTTTTAAATGTTATTTGCACTCTTTACTGAAGTCAATCTGTATTCAATAAATTTTAAATGATACATTTATTGCATATTTTATTTATAATACTGCATTATAAAATGATCTTTTAAATATGCTAAATTGTCTCTCTTGTTTACAGATGCTTTGGTCGTGGTCTCAGATGTTGCTTATCATGCCAGTGACAGTCTTAAGAATGGAGTGAGTATTTGTGCATTGGCCGAATATGTTTGCAAAGAGTGCAGATACAGTTAAATGCTTGCGTAACCAAGTGTTATATGTATATGACACCACGGTGCATTGTTTTTCTATCTGACAGGCTGATCTCATGCGCTTGGTCCATATTGAACATAGTGTTCTCGGTCTAACAGATCTCCTACAGCCTGGGAGAGTGAGTAATTTAATGACTGAATTCTGAACTCTGATCACATTACACATTATACAACACATCCAATCAAATTCTGCGAAATTGTCTTTTTAAAATAGTTTTAATGTGGTAATGGTAAGCATGATTATCTTTCTGTAGGTGTTTGTGAAAGAGGGCACACTGATGAAAGTCAGCAGAAAGTGCAAACAGCCACGTCACCTTTTTTTGGTATGTGAATTTTTCCTAGTATGGGATTTTACCTGTAGGAATTGTGCAGCCTAATTATCAGTAATACAGAGGCTGCGTTTGAAAATCTGTCACTGCTTGGTTTTAAAAAGTAAATAATTTTCAGATGAAGTTGTGGTCTTTTATAAGCAAGGTCATTTGAGAGTCAAAAAAAAAAAACATGTACAAGAAAAGCAAAATGAATACCCATGACATTTGACAAAGTGAGGTCTGCACTGTAAAAAATTATATGATAAATTAGTCATGGCAGCATATGTTTCAGTTAATTGTAACTTAAAATAATCTTAATCATTAAACTAACTTAATCATATTCAAGCTTAATTTTATAAGTTACACAAGCTGTTTTAAGTCAGTTTAATTATATGAGTTCAAATGACTCATAAGGATTTGATTCAGCTTAAAAATGTAAGGCAATCAGTATTTTTTACAGTGTAATTAAGTGAAATGAAACTAAAACTTTCGTAACATCTAATTTTTTATGAGGTGAGTCATCGGCCCAATGCTCAACCCTCAACATAGAGCACTAGGAAATACACACTTACACTAACCCAATTCACCTATAGCGCATGCCTTTAGACTGTGGGGGAAACCCACGCAAACACGAAGAGAATATGCAAACTCCACGCAGAAATGTCATCTGACCCAGCCGGGGCTCGAACCAGCAACCTTCTTGCTGTGAGGCGACAGTGCTAACCACTGCTCCACTGTGCTGCCCCAAAACTAAACATTAGTAACTTTAATCTAAAGCCTCTGCAAAACAATCCAGAGGATGTTTGTGTTTCAGTCTGAAACATGAGCTTCCTGTAACATAATTATGTATATGATATGATGGGAATAAGTGAATTTAATCTACCAGTCTGAGATCTCACACATAAACATATTCTCCTCAAATGAACATATAATCTTTTATATAGGTTGCTGCATCCAAGATAAGTACAAATATGTTTTTGATGTGCAGTAGAAGACGCACTTCTTCCCTTTTTGTAGTAGTTTAGTAGCAGTAGTTTGTACCCATGCATCTTATTATATTTATATACAGTTTTAGGCTCAATTATTTGCCCTCCTGTGAAATTTTGATTATTTTTTTAAATATTTCCCAAATGTTGTTTATAGGAGCTAAAACATTTTTTACAGTATCATTCATTTTCATTCAGCATAGTCGTTTACCATTACTGGGAAACACCCATACACTCTCATTTACACAAGCATACACTACTTATCCAGTTCACTTATATGGCATGTCTTTGGACTGTGGGGGAAACCGGTGCACCCAGAGGAAACTTATGTGAACATGAGGAGAACATGCAAGCTCCACACAGAAATGCCAACCAAGAATCTTACCAGCGACCTTCTTGCTGTGAGGCGACAGGGGTAAACACTGAGCCAGCGTGCCACCCTTTTTCACAGTATTTCTTATTACATTTTTCCTATCATATTTAGATTTTAACGTCTGATTTCTTTTAGTTTGGCTGGAATAAAATATATATGTATATTTGAAAAACTAAAAAAAAATTATTTTTCTTTCGATTGACTACAGAACAAACCGCTATTGTCCAATTACTTACCTAATTAACCTATTTGCCTTAAAGTTGCGCTTTGAGCTAAAAACTAGCATCTTGCAAAAATGGATAAATTAGGATACACTGTGATTATGGCAAAGATAAAATAAATTAATTCTTTGTTTGAAGAATGTATTTATTAAAACCATTATGTTTAAAAATGTGTTAAAAATCTCTGTTAAACAGCACTTGAGAAATGCTTTTTTTTTTAAAACAATGAAAACTTGGCTGTAACAGTATTTGAAATAATGTTCAGCTTTAATTGTTGTGTTAGTAATTATTTCGGGGGGGAACTTCATCTTTAAATATGACATTCATTCATTGGATTGTGAGAGTTAAGCTTAAGCTAACAAGACATCTAGTTGCTTTCTTGCCCCATAGTCTCTAGTGTCTCTCCTTTGTGTTTGTGAGCTATTTTACTTGTTTTTAGAGTTTCCTGGCAGGATGTTGTCCTGTGTGTGTTTATGTCTACATGTGCTATTGTTTTGCCGTGCTGCTCTCACCCCAGAATAAGTCTGTGGGAACGGGGACAGGGCGGCCTGTTGAGATAACTGAACAGAGGGTGACAGGACGGACGTGAGGTGGGCTGTCAGAAATACTTTATATTTCCAGACAGACAGCAGTGTGGTGAGACGGGCACGTGGCATCCAGAGTGCCATCCTCAGATCTCCCTCATGTTTTATTGCTTAATACGGGGGACATTCTGTGGCGGTTCATAGTTTCTTATGCAGAAGAAGACAAAATATGCTGCCTTATCAGGAATTATCTGAGGGTAGGAAGGCACCTCTAAATTCATGGTTTACACAACATCCGGTCTACAAAGATGAATTTTGGTGTTGTTTACTGGATTTACAACCTTCACTATGATAACCTGCAATTCTGTTCAGATTGATTGGTCGTTTGAAATAAGAAAATTTTGAAAGAAGAAAAATGACGGTAATCAGGGGCGCCGCTGGCCAGTGCAAGCTCCATGAAAACATTTCGTGGGTGTCACGGATGATAGTAAAGAGTGGCGTGGTGTCGCCGGGTTGGGTGGGCATAACGACTACTTTAATTACTTGTTAGAACATGATTGTTATTTATTTATTAATTAACATTTAAGTGTTAGCTAAATGTAGCAAACATGAACTCATGAGCTGTTGATGTATAATATTTCATGACTTTACTTGGAGGGGCACATCACCATTAACTCATCCTTAACTACTCATGAATTCCATTAACTGTTCATGTTGATGTTGACTGAACAGCATTCTATTGTTAATTAGTGTACATACACAAGATGTATGTGCATAATGCTTAATTCACACTAGCAGCAACTTTGTAGCTGCCTGTCACTCTGGGTGGCAACCTGCTGCAAATGCAGCTCTATTTTTCTATTCTTGCTCCTATTAGCTGTCGCTCAAGAAAGTCGCTCTTCATTTCATTAATTTGAACGATTCTCAACTTTGTTGCATCGCTCGACACGCCCACCTCGCTGTCGCTTGCGTAGGTCGCCGGAAGTCGCTCACTGTCCGTTGAAATAAACGGTTGCTTGTCGCTTTGCCACTGCGAGTCGCCCGTAATGTGAACGAGCCTTAAGGAGTTCATGAGTAGTTAAGAATGGGTTAATGATGATGTGCCCCTCCAAGTAAAGTCCTGATATAATTATATTTACAGCTCATGAGATCATGATGGTTAAATTAAGCATAAACTAATGTGGTAATTATTATAATTAACAAACAATCATGTACTAACAAGTAATTAAGGTAGCTGTTATTCACACATAAACTCATGGGACCCTTTTGTAGTTACAGTTAGATCATGATTGGCACATGCATTAACTCATCATTAGTCCATAATAAATTAATGATTAATGTTCATTGTACATATTAACACCTCATCATGTACTGTTATTGTAAAGTGTTGCCAAAATGACATCAGACTGGGCTACTCATGAATATATTGTTATACTTTTCATATATGTTATGTTATTCAGCTTGAAATTTGGTTTGAAATCATCAGCATCTTTAGTAATGTTATTTTTATTATATATATAAAAGCCTTCCTAGATATTGGTGATATTATTCCCCCGTTTGTAGAGTATTAAATAATTCTTGGTTTCATGTCACAAAATCTTCAATAGTGTATCACCAGGAGCCAATGGGTATTGATTTAGTTTTTCTTGTATGTTTTTTTTTTTTTTTTTTTGTCATTAGTGTCATTAGCTTCTGACTTTGCTGTATGAATGAATAACTAAGAACAGGGTTTCAGCTAAAAGCCTACATGGTAGATGGCCTCAACGATTCATTTTTGGGTGTACTGTATCATTATGATACATCAAATAATTCATAATGATACAGAACACTCAAAAATGAAAACAACTCGTGGTCAAAAATGAAAACAAACTTGTGGTCAAAACCAGTGTCATAGTGACCCCTTGTGGTGAACATTGGTGACCAACACAAATTAAGGATCTTCAGAATGAAAAATGCATGTTAATTTACTCACCACGTGTCCTTTAAAGTGTTAATATATTTTTTTCTTCAGTCAAAAATAAGGTTTATGAAGGTTTTGAGGATTTGATTTGTTCTGTGGTTCTGCGGTGCAGTTTAAATGCAGCAACAAAGGGCTTCATTTAAATGAACCCAGTTAAGGATTAAGGGTCTAACCTATCAAAACTATCAGTCATTTTCTTGAAAAAAATAATGATACACTTTGTGCCAGAATAGTTGGTGGTTCATTCCGCTGTGGTGACTCTTGATAAATAAGGGACTAAGCCAAAGGAAAATGAATGAATTAATACTTTTTATCCTCAATTTGCCACAAATGATCCATCATTTCCTCAACTGGGGTTGTTTAAAGTCCAATGATGCTGCATTGAAACTGCAATTTGTAAGTTCAAACTTCTGACCACAATAGACGTCCACTATAAGACAAATCCTGCATGTTTTTCTCAAAAAAACCTTTCTTTTAGACTGAAGTAATAAATTAATATCTTAGATGACAAGGGGTGAGTAAATATTCTAGAAAGTTTCAGTCTGAAAGTGAACTAATCCTTTAACTGTTGAAATTAACAGAACACAAAATTACTAGTAGTAATTAATTGTGCTTGTATGCCACATGCATGTTGTGAAGATTATGTATGTCTAAGCCTTAAATTTGATATTTTTCAGATGAATGACATAATGCTTTACACATATCCTCAGCAAGATGGCAAATACAGACTCATCAACAGATTACCGCTGGCAGGGATGAAAGTAGGACGGCTAATGTTTGTGGATGCTTCAACTGTGTATTACTGTTAATTATAATTAGGTTGATTATGATTAAGCCTTTCTCACTCTGCCTGTCTTTCAGGTCAGTAAGCCACCTATGGAGAATGCTCAGAGTGCAATAAAGATAGAAGTGAAAGATATAAGCATCACTTTGTCTGCCAGGCAAGTGACAAACCCATGCACATGTACTGTACTGTGTGTGTTCAGTGTGTCTGATGCTTGTGTTTATGTGTGCAGCTCCTGCATTGAACGAGACGGCTGGTTTGTCACACTGAACCGGACACTGGTGGATCTTGGCTCTGCATCAGGAGATCCAGTGGACAGTTTTGAGGTTAGCAAGGGTCATGAAACCCCTTCTATTTTAGTTAAATTCTACCTCAAATAAAACAGCTATTAAATTATTGTGGAAAGCTGTGAGCCAACGATAAGAGAGTGGCTTTACGGGGCAAAGCAGGAGAAAAATTACGGGAGCAAGCTACTCTTAATATGTCAGTGGCCCATAGTGATTGTAGTGGCAAATAATCAGAGGTAGCACATGAGTGAAGGCAAGATTTATATAGTTAAAGAGTGCTTATTTATTTAGCTTATTGATAGCCTGGTGATCCATCTGCAGACATATAGTGCAACTATAGGCTGCATTCCTTCACTCGCTAACTTCCCTCCCTGTCTCATTCACTCGGATGTATGTCATTGATTACATTACGCAAGTGTCCACTACTGGTGTAACATTTGAATGGGTTTAACTAGAATGACCTAAACCCTTGAGCACTTGAAAACTACACTGTTGTGATGTTACAATCACATTTCATTTTGGGACATATAGGTGCTGGAGTGGACATGTGAAGCAGACTCGCTCGCTCTGTTAAAATCGAATTGTCCATGTAATTGTCCTTTGTTCACTTTATAAAGTGGAAAATCCCATCACTTCCTCTCTCTTCAACTTCACTTCCTGTCAATATCAAATCAAGTCAAATCAAATCACTTTTATTGTCACATGATCAGCAGCACGTGTGCTATGATGAGTGAAAAAGCTTAGATGCTGGCTCCAGACAGTACAAAATACAGTGCAAATACAATGACAGTGCAAAATACAGACAGTAAGTACAACGACAGTGCAAAATACAGACAGTACAAAATACAACAGCATAGTCCCCCCAAAAAACAAAAAAAACAGGACAATGTAAAATTGACAATGATATGTACAATGAGTAGGTGTACACATAGTTGTAAGGTTTCAATATCAACTGTTTTCAATGTCGGCTGTCCTATCATAATAACAGTAAATATGGCAAAAATAAATTATAAAATGTACTTATTGTAAAATTTAAAAATAACTTTCTATTCACATAGACCATGGAGTGTTTGAAATCTGCGTCTATCAGCTGATCTGTCAGCATAATGACACGGCATTCAAATGCTGATGGATCAGCTGATAGACTCAGCTTTCAAATGGTCCAGTGTCCATGTGAGCGCTCTCATAAACCGGTGATCATTAGAGTCAATCCCAGTTATATCTGTTGAGCTTGGGAGCACATGGCCAATCAGCAGTGTTCACGAATCCACTCAGCAGCACTTAAAATGCAAGCGGAAAATGCTACTATTGTCACATTTTTATAAATTTCAGTACAGACTT
This sequence comes from Danio aesculapii, assembly GCF_903798145.1. Taxonomy (NCBI): domain Eukaryota; kingdom Metazoa; phylum Chordata; class Actinopteri; order Cypriniformes; family Danionidae; genus Danio; species Danio aesculapii. The sequence goes on from NC_079440.1 coordinate 42,869,825, forward strand.
GTAGAAGTTGATACGAAACTCATCATCAACTACTTTGTGGTCTGACAGCTTGACCAAATAATTCAGAAGTGTTTTCTCATAAGAAAAGAAAACTTAGACTTATAAATAATAATTTCAAACTGATGCATCATTAAAGTATTCGCAGACTTATGCTACATCACCACCAGTAGCTACGTTTCCATCCACCTATTTTTATGTGCATTTTGGATATGCGTACAAAAAAAAAATTGGTTGATGGAAACGCCAAGATATGCATACATTTTAAAATTGCGCATAACTGAGTAGGATAAACTTTTTATTTGATGAGAAAAGATGAAAGCACTTTTACCGAACAAATTTCAGCATGCGCATTATAAAAGGTCATGTGATTTTGTTATAAGAGATCATGTGATGATGAAAATGTGTGTGAATGGACAGCCAGCAGGCTGAGCACATAGTAAAACATGTGAAATGTTGTTTTGGTCATTCTAAAGCACCTTAACCATTTCAGTATTAGTGTTATTATATTATTAATCACCTCCAGAACTGTCATGAGAGTCTGTGCTCCGTGTCTCATGCCTTCAAACGCCACCACGCGTTGATAGTGTGTCGGCATCGTCTTCTGATGTGCAAGTCATTTAATAAATGAGGAAAAGGCTGACGCAGCTTCTCCTAAAGCAGCAAATTCACTTTTTACTGTTGTTATTTTTGGCGCCAGTTAATCAGGAAGTGATGATTTTGTTCTCTTTGACTTATTGGATGGAAACGCTGCTTTATTCGCACATCTTTTATGCAATATTCCAGTTTTGCGCATAAAGTTAATTCGCATTTTTGGATGGAAACATAGCTAGTGACGCTGACCTGGTATAGATTTTAAACACGGAAGATAAAAATAAGGGGAATAATTCAAAATTAGCCAGTTATTCCCTACATTTAAAGCTAACAAATGCTAATGGATTAGCATTTGTTAGTTTTAGTTGTAGGGAATAACTGGCTTATTTTAAGCTTTTCATCTTTCTTAAAGCATTTAGCATTTCCTTGAGAAAGCAAAATAATCTTGCTTTAGGTTTGAGATAAGTTTATTTTACCTTCTCAACTGGCAGATAGTTTTTCAAGCTAAATTTAAATAAGCTAAATTATCTTAACTTTGCTAAAAACAAAACAGTACTTTTACTTGTCTACAAAATGCTTCTTGATTTAAGAAATTTTGACTAAAACTACAACAAAGTCGATTTTTTTTCACAGTGTGTTGTCCTAATTGATGTTCAAAACACATAAATCTGATAAAATCTCAGAAAATTTAGTCCAGGGTTTCATGACTGTTAAAAAGGGGTCATGAACAGAGTAATCATATGCTAAAATGATATGATGAAAAACATAACATTTCTGGTTAGTCTAAAAACAGCTTATATTAAAGGCAATCTGCCAAAATGAAACAGGTTGCTTCTGGTAACTTTATTTACATAACAGTATGGCTAAACTCCGCCTCCACAGAAGATCAGCTCCTGTTTCTACATCACTGCTCCGCCCACCAATTTGTGCTGCAATAGGTAAATTATTAGAGGGGAAAACACAGGTCCAAACAAAACCAAAAACCACAAAGATGCTCCAGAACACTTTAACAGAACTGAACACTTCACTACAAAGAGTTTTTAAAAAGGCAGTTCATGACCACTTTTAAAAGGAAGTGTCGGAGTGGCACCTGAAAGAGTTGACATTTTGTTTCCGGTTTTGAAATGATGCCCTTTGTGTGTTAGTTGGTAGAAAGTCCAGAGAAGTGCCTTGGAGAAAATGCGCCGCCGCTGTTGTCAGTTTCCCAGGTGACGGTTTGCATGAACTGTCCGTCACATTTCAGCCTCACAAACAGACGCCATCACTGCCATGCCTGTGGAAAGGTATAAACACACATACACACTAATACACACAAGAACCACTCACAAGCTCAATTCTGTTTTTCTCATCTTATAGGTTGTTTGCAGAGATTGTTGCAGGAACAAATTTCCCCTCAAATACATGAAGAACAGACGCGCCAAAGTGTGTGATCATTGTTACACTGAACTGCGCAAGAATGGTACAAACGCTATATCTTTCTTGCATTGAGAGTTATGCTTGCTTGAATCTTATCATGTATGTTTATTCTCTTGAGAGATGTTGCCACGATAATAGAGAGCTCCAGTCGTCCGCTTTCCGCTGTCTTTCAAAACATTCATCCATCCAGTCTGTGGAAAAGCCGCAAAGGACAGTTGACTTTCAACCAGGTATCGCATAACCCATATCCCATACTTGATTATAGTGATTAAAACAGTTTTTCATATTTACTGTATGAATTGCATGGTTAGTAAGTGACTTTGGTTAGGAAGTGTCCTCAAAGAACATTATTTAATGCAGTGCATTTCATGGTTGGAGCTAAAAAGCCTTAAGTGCTATTAAAATTGATTTGAACTTATGCCTCTTTGACTTGAAATGTGTGAACTTGTTTCATCCCAAAATCAAAAGGAAAAAAATGTATTTGTATGAATATTTACATATATACAGTATCTATGTAACTTATTGTATGTATTTTAGTATTTTAGGATCATAAAAAAATGTTGACATTAGATTATTTTTGTCAACTAAACACTTCTGAACACAAAACATTTAACTGAAACACCCTCAAAGAAATAATTGAATCTTGTAAATAAATTAGTTTAAATTAACTAATTAAAAGCTGAAATAAAATGTGAATATTGGATAAATTTGTAAGCAACGCTTTAAAATGGGGAAATAACTGGACATAAATGAATACAAAGTGTAACATAAAAATAAATTGAACCAAAATAGTAATATTAAGTATATAAAATGACTAAGAAAAATCACTGAAATAAGCTAAAAGTTTAAGAAAAGAAATATTATAATATATTTGTTATATTATAATATTAGTATAATATTATTAAATGCAGTAATAAATGAAAATTACCACACATATATGAACTTCAAGATTTATACGGAGACCCGGAAGGGACGTGATGGTGGGGGAAAAAATGAGTGGAGAAAAAAAACTGCCATTTAAAGTGACACAACTATTATCAAACAAGTAAAGAGCAGCAAATGAATCTTTCATTTTGTTTTGTTTTGTTTGATAACTGATGTGTCACTTTAAGATTCATAACGAAAGCATTTGATTACTTTAGTAACTGTTTGTGCTCATTTATGAGAAAATCAATAAGTTGTGTTGAAAATAAAACACACAGGACGGACATGTTTACATATTATTAGGTGTATTTGTCTGTTTAAACACACACCCGAATCCCAAAGTGTCCTGCACGTTTGCTCCTCTTCAAATGGCGTGTACAGAAGCTGATCTGAGATCAGTTTATCATACTGAGCGCATACATCAGTCAGCGCTTATACATGCATTCACTAATTCAGAGGTTGCATATGAAGATCGATGAACAGTTTTGATGAATAGAACGTAAATGCAAACATTTCTATATTAATTTCAACATGCATTCAAGATTAAAAATATTGGAGAAATATGGGAAAATGCTTAATGATAGGATGACAGCAGGATAGAATGGTAAAATACGGGAGAATCCCGGCAGAAATGGGAGGGTTGACATGTATGAAGTGAATCGGAGGTGTTTGTGGAACAAGTTTTGCGAGGGAACGCAAAAACTTAAAAAATATATATTTTTCTATCACTGTTTTTTTTTCTCCCACACAGTTTTTTTTTCTTCTATCCATTTCCCCCCCCACCATCATGTCCCTTTCGGGTCTCCGTAGATTTATCACTCAAATTTAATTTAAATAATTTTCAATCATATTTTTGTGTATGTTTTTAATTATGATTAATTGTTAGTCTGGTGTAAATAAGCAGCATTAGTGCATTAACCTCTTAAGGCCTAAGGTGTTTTTTACATGCATTTTTTATTTCTCTTTGCTATTCGGGCTTACTGGAACCTAATTAGAATAAAAATCTAAGTATCATCTTTTGATATGATGTACTTCTAGAGAAAAATTATGTCCATATATGTGGTCTTGTGGTCCGAATTTACATAAAACACTTTTTCCTGAATGTTTTTAATGCATATTTAACATTGCATTTTTTTTTTACTTGCTTTGACTATCAGAGTAAAAAAGTTTTTGCCATTTTGGACAGTTAAAAATAGTGTTCGGGACATTTCACATGCTGCAAAACAGTTGCAGGATGACACTGTATGTCTGTAACAAAATATAAAACATTCAAAGTATTTTAAATAGCCACTTAAGAGCTAAAATGTGCTGTCCACGTATGTCCTAGGAGGTTATTGTGTGATTTAATTTTTAAATAAAAACTTAATCTAATAAATAACTTTTTAATTTATTAACTGATTAAAGGCTGAAATAAATGTGAAATATGACTGCACAATATTGAAAAATCTAGCATTGCAATATTTTTTTATTCTGCTGTATATATATATATATATATTATTTTTTTTATTTATATATATATATTGCAATATGAATACAATTTCACTAGATGTGTTAAATAATTATTTGGAAAGAATTTCTAATTTTAGATTGATTGGGATGATTCTGCAGGGGAGTGCATATGCATATAATATAAAAACAATCTACAAGCTTAGATAAATTTAATAAAGAAAAGGAAACAAATTATTTGAAGAGGGTTTTATTGTTTTTTCGAGGAGTTGAACTGTATTCAGGTATACAGTAATTGAATAATCTAATGGAAATTAATACTGCATAGTCTCTGTTTTATAAAGAATTCAATAGAATTTATTGTTATTAATTTGTCATTAAGTTAAAGTACAATTTCTTAGGCCTGAATGCTTTTAAACCCTCCCACAGTCACAGGCCTCAACACTAGCGAAATGATCAAATAAATCCAGACTCAACATTGCGTTTTCATATCGATGCTGAAGCGATTTATTGTGCAGCCCAACTGTGAATAATGGATAAATATGTAAATTAAGCTAAAAAGGGGAAGCAATTTATATCAATTTAAACTAATTCTGATATAAAAATAAATTATTAAGGGAAAAAATAGTAATGTTAAAACTATGTATGAAATGACTATAAAATGTTACTAAATAAGCTAGAAATTAAAAACTAAAGACTTTTATGAATTACCACACGTGTGTTATGAGAATTATGAGATACATTTAATATCAAATTAAATAATATGTTCTTTTTTGGTGTTTAATAGCATTATGGTGTGTTGTTGTTTAGGTGACAGGGTCTGAGGGTGTGATGAGCGGGACCCTGCAGAGGTGCAGAAACAGCAAGAGAAGCTGGAGGAGCCTGTGGTTCCTCCTGAAAGATAAAGTCCTCTACACATACCCACAGCCTGAGGTAAGGCACACACTCATGCTTTTCACACATTAACTTCAAACATGCAGTATGTAATCTCTGGGTGTTTTTCTGTCTTATATAAGGAAAGGGTCGCGTGTGAGACGCTTCCTCTGCTGGGTTTCTCTGTAAGGTCTGAGGCAGAAGGGGAAAGCAGTGTGTTTCAGCTCTACCATAAAAGCACTCTCTTCTACACTTTCAGAGCCCAGGACAGTCACACTGCACAGAGGTTATTACATCACACATCACACTCAGAGTATTTAGTAGATAGTGGATAGATGCACTCAAAAGATGAAGTCAGCTCTTTGTTCCAACTACTTATTTACAGTTTTCTCAGTCGCTTTGGTGCATTTCTCACAACACTATTTACATTTGCACAACAGTTAATGGATTTCTCAAAACAATTATTCATTTTTGTACATCATAGTAGCCGTCTCATTCCTTCCAAAAAATTGCAAATGCTTTTGGACATGCATCAAATGCTTTCATACAACTCTCTGCTGTTTTATAACATTATCATTTACTTATGTCATGTCGGTCAAAATTAACTAAACTGTGAATGCTGAATAGTCATTCCATATTAAACTAATAGTCCTCATTTCATTACTTGAGTCATTACATACAAATATGTTGAACGTGTTGTCAAAATCTGTCAAGCAAATATTTTAAAAAAGTTATTCTTTTTTTCCTGAAAATGTCTTCTAAATTGAACAATTTCATGAATGATTTACAGGTCTATGTATGTTATAGGTTCATTTCCATTATGTACTGCAATATTGTTTACAGTTGTGCACAGCTCTACCCAAAGGGAGTTTATGTTTGTTCTAAATAAGGGTGTATTTATTCTATTGCACAAAGCTGTGAATAATTTTACGAAGAGCAAATGCAGTAAAAATATGAAGCATACATATTCAGTGTCTTGTACTCACTAAATGCAGTGATGTCTAACTTTACTGTAGTTTTCAAATGGCTGTGCAAGTAGTATATAGTGCTGTCTGGAGCATTTTCAGGAAGTGTCACCAAAATCTGACTTTTTTGCATTGGAAAAAATGTACAGAGTAAACTGTCACAATGAAAACCTGACAAAGCCATTTGACTATCTTGTTCATAAACAATGGTGTCAGGACTTTTTACCTTGATGATGCTGACACATTCATTGACATGAATACTTGCCATTGAGGAATGAGCTATCCATTTTGAGCAAGTGACATGCTTTTGCAGGTTATCAACTAGGTTTTGCAGTTTGTACTGATTGCTTTGAAATGCATTAACTGTTGTGCAAATGTAAATAGTGTTGTGTGAAATGCACCAAAGTGATTGAGAAAAACTGTAAAAGGAGTTGAATCAACACAATTCTTGAGACTTTTTGGGGGACAACTTAATTGTTTTATGTTCAACCCACTTAAATTAATAAAAATAAAAAAATAGGTTAACTTAATATCTTCATGTTGCCCCAACACAAATCGATTGTGTGGAACCCAGCATTTTTACCAGGATAGATAGATAGACGGACAGACAGACAGACAGACAGACAGACAGACAGACAGACAGACAGACAGACAGACAGACAGACAGACAGACAGACAGACAGATAGATAGATAGATAACGTATTTAATAACCATTCAGACGATTTTTTACAACTTATTTAATAATCTACTTCACTTGCATTACATTTTATCTTGGAAAATAATTAAAACCAATGCAAATCACAGCACTCTTACCGCTAAATAGGCGCTAAGACAGAAATTATTTCAAGACTCGATCCAACAGTGCGGCGTGGGACAGAATTTAATAGTGATTTCGGGTCTTGTTTGTGAATTAAATGTTGTTTTGTTAGTTAGTCTATTATTTTTATGCAGCAAAGTTGCAATTTAATCTGCTATGAGATGTGGCTGTGCATTATAGTGCCCTCACGTGCAGCACACACATGTCAACTGCTGCTGAGAGAGCGAGAGAGAGATAGAGCGCAAGAGAGCAATGAAAATAATACATTTTTCGCATTCTCATTTAAGTGAAATTGCGAATACATGTCTACAATCACCTTCCAATGTTAAAAATTACTGCATTTTTATATTTTGAGTAGGCTAGTCTAATTTTCAATTCATGCTAAAGATGCGTGGTGCTGCATGGTTGGCGCATGCAGTGTTGGCCAAGTGATGATGACGTGAACAGCTGAAGCTGTCAAATTATTTGTAGTCCATTTATTATTAATGATGATTAAAAATAATGTGATCAAAACATGTAATAGCTCTATATTAATGTGAGACGAGCTAAATATCATCTTTAAAATTGTCATATGTAGGCCTCAGCTCTTGGCGATATCAATACACGATACTATCGTCTATCAGCACCACCCTACATCATGTGCTTTATTTAGTGTTTAATGCTAATAATATAAGTTTGAAAGCCATTTTACATGACATTTATTGCCATACTACTGAAAGCAGCAGCAGATAGTTCACCTCAGATCTTGAAAATAAAATAAACCATTTCAAATTTAACTTCTAGAACTGTGACTCAGTGCAAACCAACACATATCAGTGATTCAGCATCTACATTTAATAATGTTAAAGAGGTTTAATATGTATTAATTAGATTGTAAATCTTACCATTTCTTACCACTGCACTATTCTGTGCTGCTGAATGGCTGTATTTAAATTTCTGTTGTGTTTCGTTTGGTGCAAACAGCCAAATTGCTTATCACTGCAAATTTCATCACAGAGCATGCTGTTAGGACATGAGGATACAGAGTACTCACCTAATGTTTACGTTCGTGGGCGGGTTAAAAAGAAACCAAAACAAAGACAGCGTTTCGGCACGTAACAGACATTTTCAAAACAGAATATCTGACTTCAGCATTGTTTTTCAGATAAACAAGAATGTTCACTTGGCATGTTTCTTAAATATCTGCAAACATATTTTGATATTTTTATGCTTTTGAAGAGTCTTGCATACAACACCTTTAATTATTCAGTTAATATTTATTTTAAATGTTTTTTTATTTAGTATTCAATTACTCTGATATACATAATGTATCAATTATGATTTATGATATAATTCGCTTTATACTGTAATTAAATTAGTTTTTAACAGCTTTGTAAGAAATACTTGTTATAGCAAAATGTTTCAAAAAATAAAACAGTCTATTAAAAAAAAAAAAAATAGAAATATATACTTTATATATTTAAAATCACAGCATTACAGCTTTTATGTATTTTGGAGCAAATGAATACAGCCTTGTTGAACACTTTAAATGCTCTAAGAAGTATTGTAAATAAAAATAATATATAAACACACACACATAATGTATACTGTATTTGTACATAACATATATACAGTATGTTTAATACTATTAATGTGATAATTCTGTTCTATTCTAGATGGGTCAATGCCATGGAAGAGGCTACAGTCTTCTAGCATCATCCATCCTGCCTCTGTCTTCTCACTTCTGAAATGAAATCTTCGATTGATCATTGGAGAGCGATGCATTTGCACGTCATACTCGAAAACCCTTCCCAGTGTGAGTGGGAGCATAATCAGCCATCCCTACACTATCATGACGCCACAGGCATATTTTTGGAATGGCAAGGGAACAAAACGCTCACACTCAGACATTTATTTAGTGCCAAACGCTTCTTCCAAAGACCTCGCTGAGCCGTGGACACACTTTAAAAGGCTCACTTTAGCACTTCCAGCTGTCATTTTTTAAAACTAATGAGATGTTGCTTTAACTTAACTAAATCATATATTATCCAGAGCACTAAAATATAGAAGGACAGTTTCTGGATGTGAATTTCAGCATGTATTTATAGGATATTTTTATTATATTTCTGTTTACCACATATATGGACGAATATTATAAGTCATTTTTGACTTATTTTAGGACTGAGTTAATGTCTTGCAACAGAGCTGGTATCCTTGTTGCTATTAATGATGATAATGTAATTTTTAGTAACGTTTTATTTACTTATTTTGTCCAAACTGCCTTTCTGTGCACTTGCAATGTTATCAGTGACTACGTTTACATGGACATCAGTAATCGAATTATTTTCCTTAACCCGAATAAGACAATAATATGATTAAGGTGTTTACATGAGCTTTTTGAATGTTCCTTTCATGATCCTGTTATACAAGTATAGCACATAATTCGATTAACGTCATTGCGTCATCCACATTTCCTCCGGAGTTTCATGTAATTTCGTGTACTTCATTTTTAATTTGTCGACTTTAACTGCAGTTTGGCACTTTCACTTTCATTCTGGAACATTTCATGCATGCCCCCATGACAAGCAAGATATTGGATGCGAGTATGAATTGCTGGAAGAGTGTATGGGAAAAAAAACCTTCGCATTTTACGATGCAGGTATATCTGTGGTCCTTCACTGACTCGGTAATACAGACTAATAATGCGGCTAAATTCGGCGTACTCGACATTTCTGTTCCATTTCTGTTTAGTTCAATTATGACTTTAGTCAGATTAAGGTCATCAAAAATCGCTGTTTGCATGGTCGACTCTTAATCAGAGTATTGTCTTGATCGTATTGAAATCGGATTATTGGTGTCCATGTAAACGTACTCACTGTCATCTACAAAATGAGGCCTTAAAGGGACAGCCCAAAATGTTTCCTCAGCAGAACATTAAGGAATATATATTTTTGAATGTGTTCCTTGGTGATTCATGAGTCATAAAAACAAATAAAGGAAATAATACCGATATTTTCTGAAGCAAAATGATCAGTCTTTTGTAAAATAATGCTTGTCTTTTTTTGGAACCAATCATTTGTTTTGCTTCATAAGATCCCTGTGTGTCATCAGAAGCCACAGGTATTAATTTTGTTTTGCCTATATATGTTTTTTTAATCTTAAAGTCCAACTAGCCATTGACTTGCATTTTACTTTTTATTTTTTATTTTTTTATTAATCGTTGGCTATTTTAATACATAAGAACATACGCATAAAGTCTCAGCTATACAGTAGGAGAAAAATCGTAAATATACCAACAAGTAAACAGGATTATACAGTCAGGATAGGAGCTAAATATGCACCATAGAATAGAAAATCGGGGTGTCATGGTGGCGCAGTGGGTAGCACGATCGCCTCACAGCAAGAAGGTAAGTCCCGGCTGGGTCAGTTGGCATTTCTGTGTGGAGTTTGCATGTTCTCCCCATGTTTGCGTGAGTTTCCTCTGGGTGCTCTGGTTTCCCCCACAGTTCAAAGACATGTGGTATACGTGAATTGAATAAACTAAATTAGCCGTAGTGTATGGGTGTGAAAGAGTGTGTATGAAGTTTGCATGTTCTCACCGTGCTCGCGTGGGTTTTCCTGAGGTTCCTCCCACCATCCAAAGACATACATCATAAGTAAATTGACTACTCCAAACTAGCATCTTAAGACAAACTCTTAGCCAGCTATATCTCAGCTATTCCTAACAAGTTCACAAGCAGGGGAGTTCTCAAGACCTACCTGAGCTCAAACTCCCCTCTCGCCCTTCAAACAGGAGGGAGCCCCAGGCTTGAGGATATTCTGAGCTCAGGGCTCTCTCCTGAGACAGTTTGCTAAACACGCTTTATAATCAGTCATCAGCTAAATGTGAACTCAGGAAAGTGTATTGTCCTTAAAGAGGCACGATAATTTTAGAATCCCTGATTTGGACCAATTTGAAAGACTAACATTTTGCAAAGATACTGGGAAATCAGGGTTAAAAGCAATAGGCGAGAACAAAGTGATACTGGCTGGAATTTTAAAGTACGTTTTAATGTCTCCCCATGTTAGAAGAGTATTTAAGATAATGAAATTTGTTGAAACACATTCAAGATTTTTAACATTTATAATAAAAGTTAGGGACTGTTCCCTCTACATTTTACATACATTTATGAATCACCAAGGATGACAGTTTTAGCTAAAAAAAAAATCTATAATGTTCTGCTAAAGAAATAAATCACACAACTTAGATGGCAAATGGTCATTTTGGATGAATTATTCCTTTAATCTGTATTTATAATGAGAATATAAGTAGTTTGAATTAACTCTGTTATACAATTTGAGTAAACATTTGAAAAAATGGAGTACACTTGTGGGTTCTTGAGCCTCATGTCTCAACTTCCCTTTTTGTCTTCCTTTTGCGTTACAAGTTGCTTCCTTAATGTGGTTATGCGTATCATACCTATAACCCCAAGCATTGACCACTGCTGCAATCAAACCGTTAAAAATACAGTACTTCAATTCTGCTCTCAAATGTACGCAATGCAAATCATTCTAATGTTTAGGTTGAGGAAACTGTAGTTTACGATCAGCTCTATCTCTTTTGTCTAAATTGCATTTTTATCTTCCACGACAGCCATGTTAAGTCTGCAGAGAGTCAATTTTAGAGATGCGATTCTGTGATTAAGTTTCTTCAAGTCAGTAATTAAAGTGTGTATTACAGAATGAGACTGTGTGTGTGAGGGATATGAAGAAAAGGGGAGGGCTGATGCTGCCCTGCTTCCACGTCCCCTAGAGACGGTGTGACCCAGAACAGAGTGAGAGAGCATGGATGAGAGGAGTTTGTTTTCTGGAGTACCTGAAAGTTACGGACACCTTGTCCCAAATAAGAGACACATTCATCATTGTAGCTCTCTTTCTCTCCATTTTACTTTCCTCTCGAGTCACTCTGATCTCATGCTATACATTGTTTGTTCAGCCTCGCACACTCCATTATTCTGAAAGCTAAAATTTATACTTTATTAGGTACACCTTACTAATACCGGGTTGTGCCCATTTTTGCTTTCAGAACTGCCTTTTCTTAATGGCGCAGATTCAGCAAGGTGCTGGAATCATTCCTCAGAGATTTGGGTCATATAGACCTATAGCATCACATAGTTGCGTGAAGTTGTTGAAACCAGTTTGAGATTTAAATTGGTATGTCAGATGTTATCGAAGTGGAAGTAGCCATTATAAGGTACATTACGGTAATTGGTTATAAGGTGATGAAAATGGTCAGCTACAAAGCATGTCATTTTCTCTGCACCATTACACCAGCACTAAAACCAGTCTGAACCATTCAACCAAGTCAGGATGGATTCATGCTTTTATGTTGCTTATGACAAAATTCTGACAGTACTATTTAAATGTTGCAGCAGGAATCAAGTCACTAGTCAGCCTTTTTCAAATCTTCTGTTTTGAATTTGGGCTCTTTTGATGCTGTAGCTCATCTATAATAATTCTTTACATTTATATAGCGCTTTTCTGGACCCTCAAAGCACTTTACAAATTGGGGGAAATCTCCTCATCCACAACCAGTGTGCAGTGTCCACCTGGATGACACGACGACAGCCATATTGCGCCAAACCGCACACCAGCTGATTGGTGGAGAGGAGACAGAGTGATGAAGCCAATTATGGTATGGGGATGGTTAGGAGGCCATGATGGACAGGATGCTGGGGTTAAACCCCCTACTCTTTTTCGCAGGACATCCTGGGATTTTCAACGACCACAGAATGTCAGGACCGCGGTTTAACGTCTCATCCAAAAGACATCGCTCACTGAGCAGTATAGAATCACTATACTGGGGCATTAGTACCCACACAGACCACAGGTTAAGCACCCCCTGCTGGTTTCAGTAATGCCACTTATGGCAGCAACCTAGTTTTCCCATGTGGTCTCCCAACCAGGTACTGACCGGGCGCAGCTCTGCTTAGTTTCAGTGGGCAACCAAGTGATAGTTTCAGACAGCAGTTAATCATCTGCAGGGTTCAGAGACTCTACTGTTGTTAAATGTTTCCTACTGTTTCCTTTTTATTGGTTTGAACCTCTCTGGTCATTTTTTTCTGACCTCTGGCATCAACAAGACATTTTCACATTTTCATGTGTGTGTCTTTGTTCTAGTTTATGTTATTTACAAGGACACAACTTATAGTGATATGGGTATGACCTATAAACTGTTAAGGTGGTTAACGAGGACATGCCCTGTATCCTCGTAATTCAAAATACTTAAAAATCCTACTTTTTGTGTGTGTGTGTATGTATGTATGTATGTATGTATGTATGTATGTATATATATATATATATATAAATATATATATATATATATATATATATATATATATATATATATATATATATATATATATATATATATATATATATATATATATTGGGGCTGCATGATATTGGAAAAATCTGACATTGCGATTTAAACTGATAAAATGCATCTATATAATTTCACCAAATGATTGAATAGCACCACTTACAAAGAAATTATAGTCACCGATTATTTTAAGGCTCACTTCCTGCTATTGGCCAACTGTTAATTATGACTTTTGCTTCAATAAACTCCTAATTTGTTCCTTGATAAGACATTAAAATTAAGGTAGCTTAGGTACTTGTTAGGTTTTGTAAATGTTACAATTATGCTGCAAAGTTTTTGATGTATAAATAATTCAACACAATTATCCTTTATTAAACTTCTAATTGGTAAAATGTCTCGTGCCTGACAACTTAAATCTCTCTCAGGCCTTAAAAACATGCAAGTTATTCAATTGTACTCCATTGTGGTTAAACTCTCCAAGAATTCCACAAATCTCGTGTTCTGAACTGTGACTCTTGCTCAGATATAATCTCAACTCAACATTGTATATCTATGCGTTATGACTATTGCATATGCACACTTTGCGATATCAATGCTGAACCAATATATTGTGCAGCCCTAATATATATATACATACACACACATCCACACTGCCACTGATTAAGAATACAAGGCTGTAATGACTAAGATTTGAGCTCCTTCACCAACGTTCAGTGTCTTCAAGCTATTAATCAATGTTACCATAGTTCCTGCTTGTTAGATGGATTTGCATAATCATAATCTCTCAAATAGGGTCGTCTTAATAGCATTAAAATGTGTTTTTGATTAAATGACACATATGAAATGGATAGAAATGTTAAGCAAGTAGCTGATTTTATCTGAGCTGCTTGTCTAACTGAAAGCATCAGCAGAGAAATTCTGCTCCTGTTTGCACTTTTTTTAAGAGGACAATAAAGTTCTCTTGCAGGAGTTCATGAAGCTGACGCGACTGTAAACAGTAGCCTACACCACGGTTTGTGTTTTAGTTTTGAACAACATGTTATGATTTATAGTAAACATAAAATATTTTACGACTCATTTGCTACTTCCTTAATGTGACATGATTATGGGTTTAAAGAACATATTACATAAACCATGAAAAGAGTCTGCTGAAAATTGTATACAGTGAAAATAATTGCGTTTGAAATCGCAACAGAACTGACTTCCAATGGGCGTGGTTTATATGACACACAGTGAAGGGGAGGGGCTTGTTGACTAGTTGAAAAAGGACGGTCACTAATGAAATATTACAAAGACAGCACTTTTTGTTGAACTAACAGGTAAGTCCAGTCAGTTAACAGAGTCGATTATGATTTCATCTCCCTGCACCTGCTCTGCAATTAAATATAAACAGAGAGGGCGACATGGTGGCTCAGTGGTTAGCACTATCGCCACACAGCTAGAACGTCGCTGGTTCGAGTCCCAGCTGGGCCAGTGGGCATTTCTGTGTGGAGTGCTCCGGATGCAGCTAGAAGGGCATTCGCTGTGTATAACATATACAGGATAAGTTGGCGGTTCATTCCGTTGTGGCAACCCATGATGAATGAAGGGACTAAGCCTAAGGAAAATGAATTAATGAATAAACAGACAGAGATATGGGTGGTGCTGGATGGATCCTTTTACCTTACTCCATTGTAAGTGGATAAATGCAAATGGAAAGTACTTGACTGTGCTTAATTAATGGCAATTATCTGTACTCTGAGATAATTATTGTTAATCATCAAGTCTCTCAAAATAACTAATTATGCTGCTTGCTTGTAGGCCAACCTACTCCACCTTTCTCGTTGAGACGTACCAAAAAAGTAACTTTATTTTGCCTACATTGTGCATGGCTCATCTAGATCAGTGGTTCACAAAGTGGGGGTCGGGACCACTTGTGGCATCGCGGGACAATGAGAAGGCGGTCGCTTTTGGTGATTTCCATTTTAATAAACTATTAGAATAACCACATTTTAACAAATAGTAGTTAATAGTTATATTAAAAAAAACAACATGCGGATAAAAAGCCATCAGCCTTTCGATTTTTTTTGCAACCGCTGTGGTGGTTATGTTATATTAAAGATACAGCATATGGATTTTATGGCACCAGGTTAAACTTTCTGACACCTTTACGGCACTTACAAACATAAAAATAAATACAGGCCACAACTGAACATAGAGAATGGTCTCGTACTGGCGTTATTCAAAATTAAAGGATGAATAGACTTGGGCACATTGGTACGTGTGCACCGTTGTGTGCAAGGTTTATATATTTCTAACCACCTCAGAGGATGTTAGGGGTCGCAAGTAACTGGCATTGTAATTTTGGGGGGCGTGGGGTGAAAAGTTTGGGAAACCCTGATCTAGATAAACAAATTGTTGTTTACTCAATTTTCATGAGCTTCATATTTACTTGAGTTTCATATTTTTTTGTGTAGCAAAGGTCAAAGGTGAGGCATATTTTTTGTTCTTTTATATTTCTACAAGCAAGGAAAAATGACAGATCTAGAAGTACAGAAAATGTGTGAGAGTGTGTGATTCTGTGGCAGTGTCACAGTGACATTGTCATGACACTTTTAGGTTTTTTAAGTCTTATGTTCCTCTGCAATGCAGCAAAGAGACGAAGACAGGGAGATGAAAACATCCCTCATTATCCTACAAAAGATAAAACCACCATCTATAATTGATTTTACATTATTATTTTATCAACCCTATTCTGTGGTAATTTACCAAAGCTAATACCAATATACATGGTCTCATTCTTTAATCATGCCAGTTGGCCTGCTATTAATATTCAGGAAATGACCTCATCTCTCTAAAAATATGCATTTTTTTCTGTCTTCATATTTCCACTTCCCTTTTAGCTTGGGCTATTTGTCTATCCTTTATCCCACTGAAATGATATTCATTGGAGGAAGAGGAAGATGTGTGGCTTCTGTTTTACTGCTGGAAACTGACATATAAGGCATCTCTTATCTGGCATACAGCTGTTTATAGAGTGTGTGTGTGTGTGTGTGTGTGTGTGTGTGTGAGAGAGAGAGAGAGAGAGAGAGAGAGAGAGAGAGAGTTTATGTAGCACTGTAAACTTCTCTCTGAGCACTGAAACTAATTCATCCATCTGTGTAGCTGAGCTGTTTTCACAAACAACCAAGACAAAGACGAATGATTAAATAATTAATTAGCACTGTGGTTATTTTACACATAACAATAAGCCATCTGTATCTGTTGAGTAGATCTGCACAATCACATACTCAACCAAGGGGTATCAAAAACAGCCCCCTCACCACCTCCGGTTCTGCACCAGATATCTACACACACATAGGCTCAGCAACATACTGTTGTTTCTTTGCTTTTTTTAAATCTCACCCACACACTTAAATCTAGGACATACACTGCACAGCACTGCGGACCAAGGAAAGCAGGACAAGACTACAAGCACACACACACACAAGGATGGAGATTTTCACATTTTGCGTCCTTCACACCCACAGTTATGTGACCTTTCAGCGTATGTTTTATAGATAATATTCCATGAGCACAATATAGAAACCAGGCACAGGGTCTGTTGCTCATTGCAATTCCTCTGAGTAAACTATCGATAAATCACCAGTCAACTCCATCGCTGTTTCTCTTCGCAATGTGTGTCCATCTGTGGCAAGCTGTTTTAACCTTTAATCTTTATAAATAACTAGTATCTATTTTATGTTACTCTTATCCGAAAATAGACGCATGAACATTGTGCTTCGCAATAGATGCGGATTTGCACAGGGCTTCTGTCTGCCCGGTGACTCTAGTTTCTTTGCTAAATGGCTAACAAGGATTTTATTGAGAGAATAGATGTGTATATGTGCTTTTAGAAAGCTGAAAAACAGCATAGATTCATTCAGCGCCATTTCTGAATGCACTAGATCCTTTCAGAGGTGCACCCAGCTCTGTGAGTTCATCAACTCCTCCAGAAACTTTACCTGGATGATGGAGGCTTTTAGCGGTGCTTCAGACTGAGCCGAGCCCAAAAGGACACCAACAACGTCATAATCACTCACCTACAAGAGCAAGCTCATTATTGGTTAACAAGACGAATGTCTGCTGAAGTTTAATTTTTCCAACTTGAGCGATTCGCACAATATGTACAGTGCATCCGGAAAGTATTCATATGTGGGGATATTTTTCAGCAGCAGGAACTGGAAGACTAGTCAAAATAGAGGGAAAGATAAATGCAGCAATGTACAAAGACATCCTGAATGAAAACCTGCTTCAGAGTGCTCTTGACCTTAGACTGGGGCAACGATTAATCTTGTAGCAGGACAATAACCCAAAGCACATCACCAGAATAGCAATGGAGGGGCTTCACAACAACTCTGTGAATGTCCTCGAGTGGCCCAGCCAGAGCCCAGATCTAAATCCTATTGAACATCTCTGGAGAGATCTGAAAATGGCTGTACACTATCGTTTTCCATCCAACCTGATAGAGCTTGAGAGGTACTGCAAAGAGGAATGGGCAAAAATTCCCAAAGACAGGTGTGCCAAGCTTGTGGCATCATATTCAAAAAGACTTGAGGCTGTAATTGCTGCCAAAGGTGCATCAACAAAGTATTGAGCAAAGGCTGTGAATACTTATGTACATGTGATTTTTTGGGTTTTTTATTTGCAATAAATTTGCAACAATTTAAAAAAAATCTTTTTTCCCATTGTCATTATGGAGTATTGTGTGTAGAATTTTGAGGAAATAAATTACTTTAATAAATTTTGGAATAAGGCTGTATAAAAAATGTGGAAAAAGTGAAGCGCTTTGAATACTTTCTGGATGCATTGTTTGTTAAACGCGTCAAACGTGCAAAATGCTCAACTCGCGCCGCTTCATTCTTACGAAATGCATCATTTGCGTCATTTGTGCCACCTCATTCACACGAAATGCACCGCAGGATTTCTATTCGCATCTTTGTATTGACTTAACATGTAAATCACTCATGCTTGACACTTCATTTGCATCTGGTGTGAACACAGTGTAAGACCTACATAACTTTTTCTGTTGGAAAAACATCAACATGCTGAAAAAAAAGTCTCAACAACTTACAGTTCACACAAACTTTAATGTAGTAGTGTTAGCATCTTATTCAATTTCACAATAACCCCTGTGTGAAGTTGCCCCCACCCCCCCTCAAAAAATCTTAATTATATGTGCTAAAAATAGGTGCTTCTTTGGTTTTTCAGGTATTAAAATAATATTTGCAGGTCATTCTGTGGTCTTTCAACCCCCACAGCTGCTGTGGGAGGACTGGTAGACTCGTGTAGCCAGACCTCAAAAGATTGCTGCCCACTCGGCTCAAATCCTGTATATTCAACCAATCAGAGGACGACTGAGGATGTGCTGAAATGTTTCCAGAGAAGTGTGACAGACACTTAGCTTCGTAGGTTCGTGTGCGATGGGATGTCTGAGGCTAAGACTAGGGGAATGGTGACATCATTATTTTTATTTCAATGACCAATATGTTAATACCAGAAGCAACATAAAAACTTTAACCAGCACAAACAAACAAAACATGTACAAACTATTTGGTGCAGCAATGGGGGCTGAGAGATCTCAGAATGACCTATAAATGTTATTTAATATCTGAAAAAAATTGTTGCAGCACAAATGGAGCACAGGGCAGGGCGGTGGCTCAGTGGTTAGCACTGTTGCCTCACAGCAAGCAGGACACTGATTTGAGTCTCAGCTCAGCCAATTGGCATTTCTGTGTGGAGTTTGCATATTCTCCCCATGTTCGCATGGGTTTCCTCCAGGTGCTCCAGTTTCCGCCACAGTCCAAAGACATGCGCTATATGTACATTGGATAAACTAAATTGACCGTAGTGTATGAAAGCGTGTGCGAATGTGAGAGTGTATGGGTGTTTCCCAGTTCTGGGTTGCAGCTGGAAGGGCATCCGCTGTGTAAAACATATGCCGAAATAGTTGGCGGTTCATTCCGCTATGTCGACCCCTGATAAATAAGAGACTGAGCTGAAGAAAAATGAATGAATGAATAAAATGGAGCACAAATGATTAATACTGATTTGCTGACGTTTTGAGTTGAGTTGGGGGCAAACTTCACCCAAGAATAGATTATTTTACTACTGGCTAATGGCTGTACTATATGGTAACTATACTGAATGAGTTACTAAACGCTTGCTCTACTTGTGAAATGTAGAGATGTTTTTGCATTGTGATGCAACAGCAGTCACAGCCAGTATAGATGCAGTTAGATTTTATTTTGCTCAGGTTATCCTGTGTTTGTATCTCCATAGTATTTACTCACCAAATCAACAGGAAGGGCTGAATTGGCAATGATGTGGAAGTCAGTGATCTGCAGAGATCTTGCATCATTCTGCAGTGCAGCTTGTTTTTAATAAAAGCTTGTGAGGAAAGAAATGAGGAAGTTTCGAGTTCTGAAACTCTAAAGATGTTTTTTATAGAACAATGACGTCTTATCTCAAAATATTAGATCATTTGTTTGCTCTCTTTGAAGGGGTCATGAACTGAGAAATAAAAAATAGCTGGATCTCGAATTTGCAGAACTCAAAAATTTCTTGTTAGTCTAAAAGCAGCTTATATTGAAGCCATTCTGCCAAATGAACAGGTTGTGATTGTGACTTTTTATCACATAGTGTAACTAAATTTGCTTGTTTGGCATTAAACATAAGAAATTTGTCATTTTTTCCATATTGTGATATACATCTGATTATTTCTGAAATGGGAAAAAATGTGTGCATGATTTTATCCTTTGGTAACTGATTGGAATGTTGGAAGATGTGCCTTGCTAACAAAATGGAGGAAGATTTGAATGCCAAATTGCAGGCAGTTGTGGAGAACTACTGTCCACTGAAATCCCCATCAGCATTTTCAGATGCCTGATGATGACGAGAATGAAGTGCTAAAGTTTAAAAACAGTGTCGTTTCATATTTGTTTGAACCATGAATGCAGGGTAGAAACAAGACCCGCATTAATAGCCCCACCCTAAAGGCATTCCATGTGACCAGAAGAGAAGAAAAGTTGTTTCAAGAGAGAAGGGAGGGTTATGGTATCTGAATAAATATTATGAGGGCAAAATTAAATTTGACAAAATAATAAAGTGCACAGATACATACAACAAGTACTACTATAAGCAATAAGAGTAAATTTGATATTAAGATGACTTTAAGAATGTGTGAAATAACTTTGTTTTTAATGAATTTCCAGACCACGCTTGAAAGAATTTGGACCTTTATCAACTATATTCTACCGCATAGTTGTTAAACAAGGCAGTAACATACATAACATCACATATCGTTCCCCTCAGTGTTAGTTAAAATGAAGAGGAAAAACAATAAATGTATAAATGGCTTGCCATATGCATAACCTCAATATTGGGGCATTTGGAGGTACCCTGCCAGTGCCCTTCACTTGAGCCTATCGCAAAGAGGTCACTCGCAGACACACTGGACGGACAAATACAGATCGTACATACGCACCTGTTCTCTCAGTTCAGCGCAATGCCTTATTAAACAGGCAGCAGAAAGCGCGCGACAGGCAGGCACAAGGGGAGCGCGCGGAGGAGAAAGAGAGCACCTGTGCGACGTCACTCCGCCCTACTTTACTCAGAACTCCACGAGCCGTCTGTACTTCCTCAAACGACTCAATCACAGAAGAAAGCAGGCGCTGCAGAGAGAAATTCCGTTTCTTCTGAAGGAGAGGTGAGCAGTTACACAGCACTTCTTCATGCGAATGATTTAGTCGTTACAGAACTTTTTTAATGTTTTGTTTTTAAAGAGTTTGACTCTTTTTCTTCGCCGTTTTCCCCCCGATTGATGCGCTGAACGGATTCGAGCGCAGTGCAAGGACAACGGTGTTTGTTTTTCAGAGTTGGACTCTTTCCCTCTTTAAAGTTTTCTCTGGATTTACGTTTTTCAGGATATA
Organism: Danio aesculapii; assembly: GCF_903798145.1. Taxonomy (NCBI): domain Eukaryota; kingdom Metazoa; phylum Chordata; class Actinopteri; order Cypriniformes; family Danionidae; genus Danio; species Danio aesculapii. The sequence goes on from NC_079440.1 coordinate 42,891,147, forward strand.
TTTAGGCAAATAGAATGATATGAAAGTCACAGTGTAAACAGCAGACAGCACTCGTGTTAAGCTGCTGTCTACTGGACCTTGACAGTCAGTTTTTTTTCTCACGTTATCGTGCTAGACAACACTTCATGCTTGTAAAAGAGATAGAATGTGACTCAAACCCTGGTGACCTACCTAGAAGCACTTATATACATTTCAGACGAGTTCTGTGCTGTTAACATCTTTAAATCATCATCATCATCTCTGCCTGTGATATAGACTACATTAACGCTGGTTTGTAACAAAACGTAAATAGATATTATTAAAATGTTACATCGAAATAGTCCCTTTGTTATAATGGTAGATATATTCTGTTGTTCATGGTCCATATCTATCCTCAATTGCTGACATTGAGGGGTCTAAAATACCACTGACACGCTCCACAAAATATCAGTGATTATTGATCTATACAAAACAGATGGAGCGTGGTTTACATGACTAAGCGTGTGTGTGTTGGAGTAGTGGAAATGGTCGTCACATTGTGCAGTAATTATGCGCTGTTTTCAGTTGTTGGTGGTTTTGAAGGCAGATTTTGTTTAATTTTCATCAATATTAATCTTTTATTAATATTACGCTAGCATTTAGGCTGATCTGTTGATTGCAGTGGAGACCCACATCCTGCTCTGTGGTTGAACAGTTTACACATACCCCTCTTTCATTTTGTTCTTGAGTGTCGATAGTTCCTTCCTGCCCTGTACATTAGTTTATGTGTGTGACTGTGGACAGGAGTGAGGAAACCTGCTTCTCAGAATTGCCTTGTAAGAAACCGTAGGATTAAACGACTGTTGTTTTTGCACATGTTTTAGACAAGTGCATTTTTGTATTGAGAATTTCTTCAGATAGTAGTGGCAGTTAATACACATGTTTTTGCACTAGTAGTCTGTGGCAAAGATCGTTCTATGCCTGTCAGAAATAGTAGGTTGCATACGGACAGTGTTCACAAATAGGGCTGGTCCGGTAAAAGATATATCGAATCGCGATTAAAATTTGTCGATTACAATGCTAAGCTCTGTACATTTTTACTTGATATTGATCTAAGAGCCAATCACATCTGTGTTAGCTGTGTTAAACTGTTGTTTGTTTTAATGATGACTAATTTAAAAATTTCATTTGACTTTATTTTAAAATAACTCTGTAATTGTTTATTTTTAGAAAATGCAATAAGTACATTTTTGTTTGTACTGTATATTTGCTGTCAATGACAGTTCTTCAGAATTCTTCATAATATTATATTTTATATTGTATATCATAAGTATACTATAAAAAAATTCTAATCTGCCAAAAATCTGAGTAATGTGTAAACTGTTTTTGTTAATAAACGACACTTTAAAGTGTAATTTAATGAAGTGTCTAATCTTTGTGGCTTCAGTCATTGTTGTGATACTCTTTTAAAACTGAAAGCAATAGCTTATATCCAGATGTATATCATTATTAGTCGATATGGAAAAGAATTATCGAGATTGCATTTTGCCATATCGCCCAGCATTCTCATATTATAAATTACTTGGCACTATTTTCCTGAATGGACTTTTTGGAGTATGAAGTTAAGATTCAATTTACTTTTATCATTTAGCGTTTTTACAATGTAGATTGTGTCAAAGCAGTTTAACATAGAAGTTTTGTGGAATTGAAACCGTGTCAGTCCAGTTTTCAGAGTTGAAGTTCAGTTCAGATCAGTTCAGTTCAGTTCAGTGTGGTTTTATTTTCACTGCTGAAAGCCCAAACACTGAAGAGCAAATCCATGAAATGCGCAGGTCCACAAGCCTCAAACCAAGTAAGCCAGTGGCAACAGTGTTGAGGAACAAACTTCATCGATTGACGAAAGTGAAGAAAGAAAAAAAAAAAGCACGACCAATTCTCCTCTGGCCAAACTTCTTATGCAGAACTGCAGTCTAGGTGCCGGTGGCTGGAGAACAAAATAATCCATTGTGGAGAGATTGACACTTGATTCGGTGTAAATGGCTAACATTCTAACAACACATACTGTCATGCATATATTTGTTTACATGATTGACACTGAAGTACAGCGTTCACTCACTTTCCTTAGGCTTACTCCCTGATTTATCAGGGGTCACCACAGAAGAATGAACCACCTATTATTCTGGCATATATTTTATGTGGCAAATGCCCTTTTAGTTGCAACTCAGCACTAAGAGGAAGTGCAGAGTAAAAAACAAACAGAGCAAAAATGTGAAGCGTTATTTCACTAGGGTTTAACAAAAGGTTAAGCATGGTGTGAGACCTGATATGTGAAGAGATTTAGTTGTTTTATGATAGTTTCGAGAAGATTTTGTATGTGGTTAATGACTTGCACTTGGTTTATAGATTGTTGTCAAATGAGGCCATCATCTTTGATCTAAAATCTTCACTCTAAATTTGTATCGTATATCAGCCTTCTCGATAAAAGCTGCACCACTTGAAGAAAATCAACGTGAGACCATTCAAGCTTTAATGTAGTCCACTGAAGAAAACTGTAGTGTCATCCACTCTCTGTCATGTTGTTTCAAACATGTATGCATGACTTATTTTCTTCTGTGGAACATAGAATGTATTTATATTTAGAAAAATGTTGGTAACCAGTTAGTTTCAGTTCCCATTTTATAGGCATTAATTTCAGTTAGTAAAAATGAAAAAATGTTGTATAAACATTTTCAAAATGTTGTCTTTTGTGGTCTGCAGCTGTCCATCATGGTTTGAAATAGGGCTAGGCATGGGCCGGTATAAGATTCTGACGGTATGATAACCTTGGATAAAAATATCATGGTATCATGGTGTTATGATTACTGCTCTAAAATATATTCTTTTTAAATTTCTGGGTTAAAAACAAAAACTTTTTACCCTTTTGAACACAATATATTTTATTTTGAGAAAATTTGAAAATATTTTGGAAGAGTAAACATGTCAGGCTAAATATTGACTTCTGTTGTCTTCATTAGTTTCAAAAACAGTTTTTTGTTATTTAAAATGCCATCTTTAGATATATTTTCTGCTGAAGATACTGTTGTCCTAAAAAACAACAACAAAAAAAAAACGTAAATAAAAAATCGTGCACCTACCTTAGGACGGTATTGCAGATAATTTTGACGGTTTTAAAACCTTGACATTTCCAAACCGCGGTATACCTTAAACAATTATCGTCCCATGCCTAAATAGGGCTGCACGATATTGGTAAAAGTGGACATTGCAACATTTTATTTTTCTACAGTATATATTGCAATTTTATTGAGTAGGGGTGTAACCGATCGTGGTTGATCTGTAATTCGTACAGATTACAACCCATGGTTCAGAAACCATGTGACCCGCGGATTAATTCACTTGTAGATTATCCTAAATTTGTAATGATCGCAGAGAGATTGTGTCATTCAAATCACATGTATGACAGCATGTAGGCTTTCCTGTAAAATATAATGATGGAAGCAGTTGTGGTGGGTTATTCGAGATGTATTGGGTTTCTTAGAAGGTTATTAATTTGTGGGTAATTAAAGGTGTTTTCTGTCACTACATGTTTAGCCTGCGTTGATGCATTCAGTCAAAGTTTCTTTAAGACAAGTCATTTCACCTAGCGGCCATTTATAAAACGCCTCTTGGGCAGTATGCTCGGGCATTCTGTTTGAATGGGGAAACATCAAATTCTCCAAAACTACTTGCCAAGCTTACGATTATGTTACATAATATGAATAACCAATAAAATTAATCAACAAATGTCTATTTAGTTTCATCGCTAAATGTTTGTATCACAAAAAATCTGCAGAAACTCACGTCAAGTCCAAGCCCCTCCCCCGGGGAATTGTCATTCTATAACAATCGCTGATTGGCTCTTGTACTAGAAAGCGGGTCTTCATTCGCCATATTGACTGTTACACTTCCCCATTCAAAAGTATACCAGTGACAGGTCTTGTGTATTCTATAGTGTTTGATTCAGTGCAAGCTACACGATTAATCATTAAAAGATCAGGATCTCAACACCACACAACATAAATTAGAAATGATGGTGATTTGCATATGTTTATTAGTCCTTTGAATCGCTGCATTCAAATCTGTGTTAGAAAAACACAAAAATCAAGATAAAGATTAAGTCTTTAGTTTACTAACAGTCAAATAACACAGAAGTACTGGCATAACAGTTTATAGTTTAGCTACAACCAATGATGTTCATAGTAAAGATTAAAATCACCATCATGTGCATTTAATTTGACGCTCAAAAATGCAAGTTGTAATCAGCAATTACATTATGTAACCAATAGGTGGTGACAACCAGCCATCAAAAATATGCCACTGAATAATTCTTCAAAAATGACACATCAAGCAATGAAACATGAAGTTTTATGAGTGAATAATTGAAAATGAGTATATTGAAAATGAGACTAAATGTGTTTATAGTTAACAAATTATATTGTTAGATTTATACATTTAGCGTGATCAACAATAGTAGTAATAATATATAGTAGTACTGAATGTTTTCCAATTTATTTTTATTCAGCTGATTATTTCTTCATTTTATTTTTAATAACATTACAGGTTTCTTGCAGTACTGTTTTTATAATAATACTGTTTTTATAATTTTTATAATATGAAAAGCAAATTACATTTGTCGTCTCCCCTTTTTGGCTGATCAGAAAAATGGTCCGATCCATGACTAAAAAACCATTATGTGATCCGAACCACGAGATTTGTGATTCGTTACACTATTATTATTGAGTGAAATTTCATAAGATTAAATTAATTCTGATGAATTCATAAGTGAGAACATCTGCAAAAAATAGATTTGCATATTGCTGTATTGATGCTAAAGCGATATATTGTACAGCCCTGACATGATGGTGAGTAGATATAAATATATATTTAAAAAAAACAGACTTACCTATCCCATTAAGTTTCATACTTGGGATTAGTGGTTTGCTAAAGTGCCTAATATGTGCAATAACACTAGTGATGCTTGCCTAACAAAGCCGTGAACACACAAACAGACACTTACGCCCTTATGATTGCGTTTCAGCACCTATTATGAGCTGTCGTAAGGCTTAAGAGTGCAAAAACACTCTTAACAGCTAACATTTTTAATGTGTAAATTATTTTCAGAAAAGCACATGGAGCTTGTTAACCACACCTGCCTACCCAACATCCCACCCTCGATATCTCTCACAGCTTGCACGCTCTTTTTCACACTTGTGCTAACTGGCTGACTCGCTGACAGGCTCTTCTAGTATTTTTTGGTTGCATAAAGGTAGTTGAAGAATCAGGCATAAACAGGATTCGGTGGGTGGGTGTGTGTCTGTGATCATCTTTGTAAGTGAGACTCGTGTCATGGATTTTTAAAGTCGATTTTGTACTGTGCTGCAAGCTTATGTTATTGACAGATTTCCACACTACTAATTCACTATAGCTCTTACACGCACATATACATCAGAATTAGTTGCTTGAATGTTTCTGTTCTTGTTTCAACATGCGCACTTGGTAATTAAAACCACAGCAGAGATGTGCATGCATGTGTGTGTTAAGGGTGTGTTCAAAATGTCTCTCCTTGCCTTTCTTATTATGCATGCTGTGTAGTAATATAGTATAAAGTCCACTGCAACAACTGGGAGGTTTGTTATGAAGTTTCTGGGTTGCAGTAACAGCCTGAGTCACCTCATTGGCTTTCAGCATAAGTGGGTGGAGTCTTGATGTTATACAAGACTGATCAATTTTGGCCCAGATTATTACCATAACCTATAAACCTCATATGGGTCATGTTCCAAATGTTCGGATCAACGATAATAAAGCACAATAATGCAATAAAACACTAATGATTGATGGGAAATGTTTTACAGATGATGTTATAGGAGCTCTATTGCTACTTAATGCTGTTGTGTGAGAATTAAACCAAGAAACATAGATCCATCACTCTTTATTAGCTGTTTGCGATGACATGTTACTCTTAATTTCAGATAGCAGTGCTTCACTTTTATTTCCAATAGGTGTTTTCATTAGTGTGTGCCTAATAGAAACTCAAATAACCCATTCAAAGAAAAGTAATATACTTTTACTCTTAAATTATGGAGATACTGATAAGAGGTTAGTTATGATGGTTTTCTGTTTCATGTATAGCCACTTCTAAAGAATCTGTTTGAAACTTATTTTTTATTTTTTTATTTCAAGGTCACTGTCGGTCTGATCATTATCACACATTGCTTTATGTACCAAAATGAGACCAGTGAAGTGGCAGGAAAAGCCACTGCTCTTGAGAAAATGCAGCAAAGCGTTCACTCTCATTTACATCTGAAGGGGGCGTTTACATAGAAACCTTAAAGGCACAGCAGTGAAAATGGCTGCTTTAATGCTAAAGGTCAGAATGAGGCTGGATGATTATTTTAGTTTCGGCTTTATTACAAAACTTAAAGGGTTGGTTCACCAAAAAATGTAGTACTCTGTTAGTTGGTTTTTTTTTTATTAATATAGATACAAATGATAAAATATTTTGTTGGAAAGTTGACATTCATAGATTCAAACAGGTTTGGAACAAGTGAGCAAATCATGACAGAAGTTTTAAATATCTTTAAATAGGGAATTATTAAGCTGTTAGATTTAATCATACAACTGACAAAGAAATTACCACCAAAATTCATAATGAGACTAATCTGTTTCCTCCGAAAGCTCATTTTTAGCCTACTCTATGACTAAATCTAGTTTTGGTATTATGATATTAGCAGTTGTAAACTGAAGCTTCTATATCCTGTAATGATAATGCTTTGCTTTTTACTCAACATATCTTAAAATTGAAGATTTTTGGTTGTCTGTGTCTTTTTTAGGCTCTGCCTAAGGGGTTGCCATGGCCCCTTTCCTGAGAATTGCATTTAATGCCTATGATCTTGGCACATTCTCGCCAATGGCTGAGGCACCATTCTGTGCAGTCAAAATGAAGGAAGCTCTCAGTACTGGTGAGTAAATGTGTGTGTGTGTGTGTGTGTGTGTGTGTGTGTGTGTGTGTGTGTGTGTGTGTGTGTGTGTGTGTGTGTGTGTGTGTGTGTGTCTTTTGTAACGGGGGTTTCAAGTGCATGGCTATGTTTGGAATGGCATATTGCCATGCTTCTTGTGCTGTTTTTGCAGTGTAGTCTGTGTACACAGAATAACGTGCAAATCCTCCATCTGCATAGAACTGGATTACCTTCTTCATTTTGCCAGATGAGAAACCGAGAATGCTGCATGCCATATTGTTTCCCACATTACAGTGCACCTTGACTTGACCTTCATGACCATGTGACTGAAAGTGATATCACTTGCAGTGTGTCTTATCATATTCATGGCTGATTAGTGCATGAAATAAAGTGTAGTTTTTGGCAGACTACTTCTCATACTACATCCAGAAAGGACGAGTATTTTGTTCAGAATATTTTCCAGTAGATCATGCCTGATAATAAAAATCCCTCTGCTTTTTTTAAGAGAGAGGAAAAACTCTTATCCAGAAGAAGCCCACCATGTATCCTGCTTGGCGATCCAGTTTCGATGCACATATTTTTGAAGGACGTGTCATACAAATACTACTCATGAGAACTGCAGAGGAACCTTTAGCAGAAGTTACTGTTGGTGTGTCTGTGTTGGCTGAAAGATGCAAGAAGGCAAATGGGCGTGCAGAGTTTTGGGTATGTGATCATGTGGTTCCATTTGTTCTTGTGATGTTTTGCACGTTTGCACTGGTAATGATATAAAGTCTTTTTTTAGGTTGATTTGCAGCCTTCAGGGAAGGTTATGATGTCTGTACAATTCTTTTTGGAGGATTCAGATACAGGTAAGACATGACTACTCTCGCTAGCAGTGTTTCTAAAAGAGAGTGTCTTAGTGTGTACCAGGACTAGTCGTGTTTCCATCAGTGTGTGTTAGTGCACATTTTGAAGCATGAGAAGTGTGCAAATTTTGATTTTAAAATATAAATTAATTCACAAAAAAAGAAACCCTACAACTACATGAGACTGACTTTTTGTGACAACTGTGGTGGTCTTGTCAAACAAGGCCTCAAGTGTGAGGGTGAGTCCACCATATGTGGATATTGGTGTATGTTATAAGCTCCCTGGTAAAAGTGTAATTCAAGTAGTAAAAGTAGATATGCTAATAAAATCTTAATGGAGTAAAAGTGTTAATGGGTTTGGATTGCGTCCCTTAATCCCAAATAAACTGTTCAGTGCAATTTGTGAATTGATGTAAGAAGTTAACGCATAAGAATCTTAATTCACAAAAAAACTTCTTTTTTTTTACACTTAATTGAGGTGGTACTTTGGGTTAATGCAAATAATGGGAGATGGCATGTCATGATTTTGCCAAGTACGATGTGATCCTGGATTAACTTCTACAATTAAAGTCAGAATTATTTGCTCCCTCTTTTTTTATATATATATTTCCCAAATTATGTTTAACAGAGCAAGGAAATTTTCACAGTATGTCTGATAATATTTTTTCTTCTGGAGAAAGTCTTATTTGTTTTATTTCGGCTTGTATAAAAGCAGCTTTTAATTTTTTAAAAGCCATTTTAAATTCAAAATTATTAGCCCATTTGACCTATATTTTTTTCCGGTATTCTACAGAACAAACCATCGTTATACAATAACTTGCCTAATTACCCTAACCTGCCTAGTTAACCTAATTAACCTAGTGAAGCCTTTAAATGTCACGTTAAGCTGTAAAGAAGTGTTTTGAAAAATATCTAGTCAAATATTATTTACTGTCATCATGGCAAAGATAAAATAAATCAGTTATTAGAAATTAGTTTTTAAAGCTATTATGTTTAGAAATGTGTTGGGGGAAAAAAAACTTTTCTCTCTGTTAAACAGAAATTGGGGAAAAAAATAAACAGGGGGGCTAATAATTCAGGGGGGCTAATAATTCTGACTTCAACTGTATGTTGATCCCGGAACATAATTTTGTTGGAAAATGTAATCCATACTTGTTCCCTACCCCTAAACTCAACCATAATTGTAAATCAACAGTAGGGGAGAATAATAGTTGCATAACAATCATGTAAAAATGCACAAATCTAACCATAAGCCTAAACTTACACTACATGAACAGTAAATTCATATCCCATAATTCTGATTGAAATGTTGTTCCAAGATCAACATGGACGTTCATCCAGGAGCATGTCCTACTTGGTGAAATCAGGTTAGGGATGGAAATGCATTTGCAGAATGAAATTTGATGTAGCGAACATTACACCTATGTGACTAATCAGCTGTATCAATCATACTTGCCTTGTTTACTGTTGGTTACTATGGTAAAAAGATTTGCTTCATGTTTGGATGGAAACCTTGCTACTGACATGCTTGATCAGGCTTTGTTGTGGCTTCTTTTAGGGCAATGGCCTCTGAGGTTTTTAGTGTGCTGCTTACCTTGGTTCAAATAGGGGTGGTCATAACCAAAGGTGGAGTTTACTTGGGTCAGGAGAGGATCAGCAATGCTGGTCATTTCTCATGTTTTTTAATAGCAGATAGCTAGTTGACATCAACATTAAGATATTTAAAACTTTCAGAAACATGCCTAAGAGCCTAAAATTACTCAAAATTACACTAAAGGATTCTGATGTCCATATGAGGCTGAGATGTTTTTGTATATTTTTATGCAATGCTACCATGCATTTGGGATGATACCCATTATGCTAGTCAAAATGCAAGAGGTCGATTGAAGAAATTAGGTGGTCTTGTATGATTTAAAATCATGTAATTCTTTGGTTTCATATTTCATCTGTCTCTTATGACTTTGATACATAATCCTGTCTGATGATTTTTTTAAAATGACATACTTTTATGTTTACTCCTTTGACTTCTAAGTCTGTATGCAAAGACCAAACTTCCACTTCTGTCATGTTCATTTTGCAATCTAGCTAGCTTTCTTTCAGCTTCCCCTTCCTTGGGTTGTATTACATTGTTCAAAGGGGCAACTGTACAAGGCTACTGGTCCGACAATAGAAAAGATGCTTGATTTCGGCCTTGCTGGCAAGACCCATGTTTTTTCGTTCCATCCTGACTGTTGTTATTAGCTTTTTCTATAGCAGTTGCACAACAGATGACCGGAGTTTGAGTTTCCTAGTCTGTCTCCTTTCTCTCCTACTTGGCTTTCAGTCTCGTCTATACAGTCCTGTCACAGTCATTTTAAAACTACTAAAATAAGTGCTAGATATAAAAGGAGGTATTATGCATCCAACCTGAGTTAGCATTTTATGAATGGCAGTGTCTCCAGTGTCCGCCTTTTCCACTGCGGAGATCAGGTTCTCAGTTTCGGCGATTCGTTTTTTTTGTTCTGTTCTTGCAATGGTTGAGAAAGTGGACTCAGCTTTTCATCGATTATTTTCAAAATGTTTTCCATGATTTCCGTAATAACCTGCTGCGTGCCAGGTTCAGGAACACTGGTGTTAGCATCTGAGGTGGTAGTAGCATTATCATCATTCTGACACTTACTTTCGGTCTCTGATTTGCTCGATTTAGTGTTTCATTGAGGCATGGAGATTGATTGCTTCAAAATGTATGCGCCTACACTCATAGCAAAGTGTGCTGCAAGTAACACAGAAGATAATGTTCTCCTCCATCAAAAATAATAATAAATGCATCTTAAAGCATGCACCGTCTAATAAACAGGAACGATCTTAGATCTTCTATATATTTACCCTGGTTATGTGTCACTCTTATCTGATCCAGGTGTTTGGGTGTGTGTGAATCCATTTGGACTCCCTTAAATTTCTGTCACAGGAATGTCTGTTGAACGTGTCAGAACAGCTCATCCCTGCATTACCCTGTCTTCAAGCATGCTGTGAAGACATGTTTAGCCTTAAGAATGCATAATGTTCTGCTTTTAACTATTCAATGATATTTACTTCTGCAATTAATAAATATAGAATATAATACCAGATAAAATAAACTTAATTTTTTTAAAAGTTGAAAATAAAAACAAAAACATAATTGTACTTTTTTTTATTATTTATTTATTTTTATTTTTTTTATTTATTATTATTTTTTTTTACTTTTTGAGTCAAATGGATTGATTCTGTCCTGCTGTTCTTCTTTCTTCTCTTTAACGCTCAGAGTGTCGTCATTCAGTAGTGCCAGAGGAAGAGGTACCAACCCTCAACCGTCGTCGTGGAGCAATTAAACAGGCCAAGATTCACTTCATCAAAAACCATGAGTTCATCGCCACGTTCTTCAGACAGCCCACCTTCTGCTCCGTCTGCAGAGATTTTGTTTGGTCTGTCTCAAGTGATCAGTCATAATCATCAGTTGTATACAACTCTGGCGTACTTATAATTTTGTCCTCCTTTTTTGGTGCTCAGGGGTCTCAACAAGCAAGGATATAAATGTAGACGTAAGTATATTGTGCAGAGTTTCACCCACATATGATAATTCATACCTGTTTTAGTAAGAATGTACCCTAAAAAGGGAAATATTTGCTTCCTGTGTTTCAACTTATAACACACACAATTTCTAAAGGTCCGAACACACCTAAAAATGTTGATTTTTCTACTCCAGAATGCAATGCAGCCATCCACAAGAAGTGTATTGATAAAATTATTGGAAGGTGCACGGGCACTGCAGCCAATAGTCGAGATACAATGGTATGTACTGCTGCATTATTACATTTTGCTATATTTTAAAGACATTATTTAAAGATTGTGTGTGCCTGCAGTTTCAGAAGGAGCGTTTTAAGATTGATATGCCACATCGCTTTAAGACTTACAACTACATGAGTCCGACTTTTTGTGACCACTGCGGCAGTCTGCTGTGGGGTCTTGTCAAACAAGGCCTCAAATGTGAGGGTGAGTATACCGTGTGTGGATATTTGTCCATGCTATAAACTTTTCCGCTGGTGTAAAAAAGACAATTCAAGTAGTAAAAATACAGGTATGCTAATGAAATCTTAATGCAGTAAAAGTTTTAATGAGTTTTGGATTTAATCTTTTGAGAACATTTACAATTCACAAATAAACTGTTTAGTATGATTTGTGAATTGATGTAAGAGGTTAACTGAAAAGAATATAAAAAATTTTCCTGCTCAAAATAAGGAACAGAAGGTTATTATAAAACTATATATAACTCTACGGGATGTATTAAAGTAGAATGAATACAGATATTTTTTACTTCATTCATCTCTAATTTGGTGCATTACCTTAAAGCATTTTAATATTTAGAAATTATTAAAAATAATTACCAGCCAACTGGCCTCTAACTGTTTAAACAGTTGTGTAGTAATAGTAATATTTAGGGAGTAAAAGAAGTTGGATATTTACTAGCCAAAGCCATTTTTGTCATGTGATGTGTAGCAATTCATAATGTTGGATGCAGGCTGATGTTTGCAATGGTTTCTTCTCTTTCAGACTGTTCCATGAATGTCCATCATAAGTGCCAGACTAAAGTGGCTAACCTGTGTGGCATCAACCAGAAACTGCTGGCAGAGGCTCTTACTCAAGTCTCAACTGTATGTGTGGTTGTTTGCCTAAGAACAAGCTATGAGAAACTTGATACAAATGCTAAAACCAGACTGTCTTAAAATACTGAAAGTTTGTATGATTGTGTTGTCCTAGAAATCATCCACCAAGCGACCTGACAACAACTCGCAGGATGTTGGTGTTTATCAGGATTTTAATAAAAGCCCAGGACCTGATGTTAGTGGTGAGTCTGATTGTGTGTTGTTTGAATATCAGAATTAAAAACAAGATTCTTAATTTAAAGCAATTTTATATTTTCAGATGGGACTCCTTATGGTCGTATATGGGAAGGTACAAGTCCTCGTCCTCCATCTCGAATCACCCACCAAACACGTATTACTGCTGAACATTTCATTTTCCATAAAGTCCTGGGGAAGGGAAGCTTTGGCAAGGTAACAAACATTCTCTCTTACAGTCAAACAATGTATGCTTAAGGTGTCACACAAACACATGGTGTCCTTGTTTGTCAGGTGCTGTTGGCTGAGCTGAGAGGCACTGGTGAATGGTTTGCTGTGAAGGCACTGAAGAAAGACGTGGTGTTGATGGATGATGATGTGGAGTGCACCATGGTGGAGAAACGTGTGCTGGCTCTTGCCTGGGACAATCCCTTTCTGACACACCTCTACTCTACATTTCAGACTAAGGTATACCAAACACACAATGACACAAAAGAAACCACCAGCAGTTAAACAAACTCGTGCCTGTCTTGTATACTGCATTATCATCAGGCCTTTTTACACTTTAAAATCCACGTTATAATGACTTTCTAACAAAATTCCAGTTCATCTACAACATCTGTATTAAACAGAAAATATTGTGTTGTGTTCAGCTTAGAGATAACATTTAACAAATTTAAAATGTATAATTGTTTGAACCATAAAGCAGTTCATACTATATATAAGAGTTTTGATATTTTTACTCATTGATTCTGAAGAGGGAAAGTAAATATTTCCAAGGCAAAATAGGCAGAGCCCTGAAGTCAGGCCTCCCTGTTACGTTATCAGCACAGACCAATGGTTGTTTAAAGGTGTTTTTCCAGCTGAAGCAAGGCAGAATCCTGAAATGAACTTTGCTTTGGTCTACTTTTGTTCTTAAGACAACATGAATGTAGTTTCAGCGCTAGTATAGTTAGATTTTAATGGACTAAAAAGGTAAATACATTTGTCAGGATTTTTCTAAGAAAGAGGCATTTATACCATGGAAATCTCATTAGTTTATCACTTTAAAGGGATAGTTCACCCAAAAATGAAAACACTCCCTTTTTACTCACCCTCACGTTTTATAGAATATATATTTTGAAAAAGCGATATCCATTATCTTTCATAGTGCTATGGATATTAGTGGCTGCCTGTTTTCCATAAATATCTTCTTTTGTGTTTCACGGAGGTTTGGAACCACTTGAGCTTGATAAAAATATGCTCTTTTTTTATTTTTGAGTGAACTATCCTTTAAACCACAGATTTTCCTGGTCTACAGGGGCTCTGAAACTTAACCATACCAAACAACAATGTATATTTGTATATACAGTAGGGATTCTCTGATCAGCATTTTTGCAGCCGATTCTGAGTACCGAATCCTTGTCATGGTGATCGGCCGATACCAAGTACCAATTCTGATGCTTCAAGCCTTATAACGCATAAAGCACATTTTCCCTCCAAGTACGAAACTTAAGTGGAGATCTCTCCTTACCTAAGAGAATAAATGAAAGATGTTGTATATAATCCCTTAAAAATGTTACTTGTAACCATTTAGTGTGGACATGTCATGATCAGAAGCACCTTTACAGAAAATAGTAGTTAACTGATTTTAAAAATGGTAAGAAAAAGACTAATAATGCAATTTAAGAACATTGCAAATGATGGAAGAAGAATTCAACCTGTCTCAATCAAGAAAAAAGTTGGAGCGCATATTTATTGCATAAAAAGTTAAAATGCCTATATACATAATTGTTTACAGCAAGAAGTAAATTACAAAAAGGTATATTATTGAATTTAAGTTTTAAAAAAATATATTATTTTTTTTATTCTATTAAAATCGGTATATGAGATCAGCCAGATTGGAGAGTACTGATCGAGTCATAAAATGTGATTATCGGCCGATTTCCGGACAATCGATCGGAGAATCCCTAAAATACAGTGTATGTTGTTGTCATGCATATTTGCTAACTGTTATAATACTTGCTTTATATTAAACAGGAGCACTTATTCTTTGTGATGGAGTATCTGAATGGAGGTGATCTCATGTTTCATATACAGGAAAAAGGGCGTTTTGATCTGTACAGAACCACGTATGTAACACATGCATACAAAATATTTGTATTTACATTCTACAAATATAGTTTCATAGCCCTTGATTATTTTTTTTTTCAGCATATGTGGCAAATATAGCATCTGAATAATTGTATTCAACACTTCTCCTGCCAGGTTCTACTCTGCTGAAATAGTGTGTGGCCTGCAGTTTCTCCATTCCAAAGGCATTATTTACAGGTACAGACAACATCACACCAAGGTTCTGTTCTGCATTTATTAAATATTCCTCTATGGGAGAATTTAAGGTAACTCTTTAAAATAATGGTCCATAAGTTAATGTTAATTAACAAACAATTGGTAATACATTTATTATGGTGTTAATTTGTCTTTGTTGACATTGGTTAATGTTATTTCAGTTAAATAACGTTAGTTCATGTTAACTGACTGTGCATTAACCAATGTTAACAAGGACGTCTTTAATGTTAATAGTGCATTAGTTAATGCTGAACTATGATTAATTCATGCTTTACAAGATTGTTCATACTCTGTTAATGTTAGTAAATACATGAACTAATTGACCATTATTCTAAAGTGTTACCAAATTTAATGAATGATTTTCTAATCATAATATGGATAATTTCAGCTATTGTCCTTTTTGGTTTTGGCAGGGATCTTAAGCTGGATAATGTGATGTTAGATGGAGATGGTCACATAAAAATAGCTGATTTTGGCATGTGTAAGGAGAATGTGTTTGGAGACAATCGGGCCACAACCTTCTGCGGAACTCCAGATTATATTGCTCCTGAGGTATAAAATGCTATTTCACAATGGCCGTGTTTCCATGCGGAGTTGATGGTTTCCAGACCAAAGTCCAAGTTCTTGCATAAAACATTTGGGAATAAAACACTGTTTCCTTCCCGTGTGTTCAAAACAATAAATTAGTAACTTCCTTGGAAACTAGTGTGATTTATATATGGTTAATAATAATAATAATAGTTTTTGCAAGCAGAGGAGCCACTTTAGGTCATATTTTGTTCATAGTAAAGAAGTTGTGCCTCAAAGCAGCAGACGACACACACTAGTAAACTGTCATGTTATCTTAAGTTTGGATCCAGCGCCTGATCTGAGGTGTTTGCAGAATTATTAAAACATTTGCTTTACTTGTTAGTCTAGTTTTGCAGTCACGTCATCAGTTAAGGGAAATTTATTCAGTAAATGTGTTTCCATCATAGTTTATGCATATTTTTTTCTTGTAAAATAAAACATTTATCCTACTCAGCTGTGCGCAATAGAACTTCATTCACGTTTTTCTCATAATTTATGCGCAATCTCTCCCCCAATACTCCACAGTGTACATTTAAAATAGGTGAATGTAAACACTGCTATTGTTTCACACTCGTATCGAAGATTGCCTCGTCTTGACTTAATGTGTTTGTGTGTTGAAAACCCCCAGATTCTGCTTGGTCAGCAGTACTCATTCTCAGTAGACTGGTGGTCATTCGGTGTGCTTGTCTATGAGATGCTCATTGGTCAATCTCCATTCCACGGCGATGACGAGGACGAGCTGTTTGAATCGATTCGAATGGACACACCTCACTATCCCCGCTGGATCTTACTGGACACCAGAGACATGCTAGAAAGGGTAATAAAAAATACATTATATAAACAATTAGAAATTCAAATGGGTGGTGCGGTGGGTCAGTGGTTAGCACTGTCGCCTCACAGCAAGAAGGTTGCTGGTTCGAGCCCCAGCTGGGTCGGTTAGTATTTCTGTGTGGAGTTTGCATGTTCTTTCTGTGTTCTTGTGGGTTTCCAGCGGGTGCTCTGGTTTCCCCCACAGTCCAAAGACATGTGCTATAGGTGAATTGAATAAACTAAATTAGTCGTAGTGTGTGTGAATGCAAGAGTGGAGGGTGTGTGGATGTTTCCTAGCACTGGGTTGCAGCTGGAAAGGCATCCGCAGCGTAAAACATATGCTGGAACAGTTGGTGGTCCATCCCGCTGTGGTGACCCCTGGTAAATAAAGGGCCTTAGCCAAAGGAAAATGAATGAGAAATTCAAATCAAATGTCTGCAGTTACATTTTATTACTATTAATTGTTTTTCCATCTGTTCTCAGCTGTTTGAACGTGACCCATCACGCCGTTTAGGGATTGTGGGTAATATACGAGGCCATTTATTCTTCAAGACTGTCAACTGGGCTGCTCTAGAGGGGCGAGAAGTTGATCCTCCTTTCAAACCAAAAGTGGTATGTACTTTTATTTTTTAACCTTTCATCTTATTTCTATTTGTGTTGTGTTAGTTTGCTAGTTTTTCTGTTTTCTTCTAATTGCAGAAAGCTCCAAACGACTGCAGTAACTTCGACCGTGAGTTTTTGAGTGAGAAACCTCGTCTCTCACACTGCGAGAAAGGCCTGATCGATTCTATGGACCAGAGTGCTTTCGCTGGCTTCTCATTCATTAATCCCAGAATGGAGCATCTTATTACAAAGTGACACTTTTACAATGGGGTCAGAAAGGAAACGATCTGTTATGTTCATGTGATCAAAGTACTGAGCCAGTTTATTGCTCACCACCAAACTAACCATGAGCACTCTTCTCTAAAAAAGCATCCATGTCTAAACGGGCTGTCAGAGCCTTTATAACCTAATAAACATTGCAAACTTCCTAATGGTGTGCAAGAAAAAAACAGCCTTGTTTTATTTCAGGATGCCCCAATCTCAGTGCAGTTTTTAACTTGTCCTTGCAATGTTAGGATGTCTAAAAATAACTCTGCTGGGTTAGTACAAACTTGACAGCTGAATTCAGGGAGTGTGCTGGTAGTTCAGTTTGGGAGAAGAGCAATTAAAAGAGTTGTACAAATACAAAATAGGTCAGAGATTATATAAAAGTATTGTTTAAATCAATATGTGCATGCTAGTCATGGATTATGTTGTACATTTCTTCGGTGATCTGTGTTTGAGTATTAATTACGATCGTGCAAAGGATTGAGCAGCATTTGTTGAATGTTTACTTTGTGAGTGTCGAATGGAAATATCTGTGTTTTAATTATTTTGTGTATATCTGGTTCAGAAACATAGCTATCTTAGCTCTGAGAGTGTCATCCGTTTCTATGTTTTAGTATGTATATTGTTGCATTGTTTTTATAAGATGTACTTGTTAAGAGACTACATGAACAAATGTCATACCTGACTCTGTTTTAGGATGAGAAACTTCACAGGGTCTAATAAACAACATTTGGATGGTGAAAAACACTGGACTGTGTTTGTTTTTATTATGCACTGTGAAACTAGTTAAAGTAACTCTAACCGTTTGAGGAAACCGATTGCAACAAATCATTTAAGTTCAAAAACTAATCCTAATGAGTGCTGTGAACGTAATCCATTTAAGTAAACGAAGCATTTTGAGCACAGTAAAACCCAATAAATGACAACTCAAATCAACAGAGTACTGTAAAACCCAATAAGTTAAGGCAACTCAAACCATTTAAGGAAACCAATTGCTACAAACCATTTGAGTAAAAAAAAACTAATCTATACGAGTTCTGTGAACTTAATCCATTTAAGTTGAAGTATTGAGGCATTTAACTCATCACCTTCAACACTGAGTTCAAAACTCTTTTCAAATGAGTAGAATTAACTTTCAGTAATTTTTGAGTTGACTACACTCATTTCATTTGATAATGTTGACTGTTGGGTTTTACAATGTATTTACTGATTTAGTTTTTTAGTTTCTCCCCTACTTTTCAGATTTTCATTTAATAATTTATTATCATGTTTACAGTTTTGTGAGGAAAATGGTTACTTTACCCCTGAAATATTCAGTTAATATGTAGAAATATTCATAATAATCATAGTTTTCTGGTCACATGACATAAATGATAAATATTTTATCTTTTAGTGTTCAAGAATTATATTTTGAATAGAATTTCACATTCTTATTAAATTAAGTATTTCTTATTAAATATTAAGTATTAGTTATTAAGTATTAAATCAATTATCCCATTGACGCTGTTACTTTCCAAAAATTGTTTTTGCCGAAAGTTTATTATATTGTAATATATATATATATATATATATATATATATATATATATATAAAGAATGAACTGTATTTACTCTCTCTTTGTATTTTAGACCAACAAAGTACAAAGTAATCCAAATTATGTAATAATAGTAAAAAATCTGAACATAATCAAAAACTTGGTCAATATCTCAAATATGGCTTGTTACCCACTACAATTGTCTTCATGTGTTTCTAATCACAATCAATGGTCTACATGTTTTAAGTAGGCTAATGTAGAAAATTTATGCACTCAAGAGCAAACTAAAGTCATTAAAGATATATTAGTATTTTTTTGTGAAAAGAATGAAACGGACATTTTGTTCAAGGATGATCACGTAGTCACACGTTTGATTGTTTGTTTATCAATTGCATCTGTTCATCCTTTATTTGTCACTATTTATCTGAATTTTGCATCACAGGAGCCCACAATATGCAATTCTCATGGAAATTCTGAGGACAATCTTTAAACGTTATCATTTTATCTTCGAAATTCATGCTAATTTAATAATTCACAGCAAATTTTTACATTAATTGTAACTGTGTTCAGTTGATCATTGGCCAAAATTGGTTTTAACTGCTGTAATTCCACTGTAGAGGTGATAAATGGTGTCGTAGCGCCCTCTACAGATCAATATTTGGAGATTATGTTTAGTCATAGCAATGTGCTATAAGTAGTTATTTTTAGAAGTAATATTTAAGAAAAAGAAATGTACGTGCATGTATGCATGGTTAGTAAAAAAAACAAAAGATAATTTTAAGAATAAATAGTCAAACATGCAACCTGCCATTTTACATAAAAAAATATCTTAACATATCTATTGTTTAGTATTTGACCTAATTTATTCACATTATTTCAATGAAATAATGTAATTAATTATCTGGTTCAATTGATAAATTAAAGTATCCATGAGAATGTATCATATCAAAATGTGATGTTGCTTTTACCACAGACTTTTATAATAGATAGTTACCATAAAATGATTTAGCCTATATTTTGAGACACAAAGTTGTGACTACATTGCTCTCTGGTGGCTTAAACTGAACTATATTTTATTTTTCAGAGTTTACATACAGGTAAGAAAAAGATTAATTTATTATAATATGCCTGAAAAATTAGACGTATATACAGAATAGAATATAAACATACAAAACTTAGTCAAACTGTGAATCAAAGATGCAATTTTTATATACTCGAAAGCAATAAAGGGACCAAAATCCTTAACAGAATCATTATTATTATTATCATTATTATATACTTTTTTCTACAGCGTTTCACTGAAATCGCGCACTGCACCTTTGGTGACTAAATATGGCCGCGCGGTGGTGTTGCTGTGGTTACCAAAGTCAGTGGCGTTCCAAAAAAGAATGTGTTCGAAAAACGGTCGATGACGTTGAGAAGCTAGTGTGAGCTGCAGTGAGTGTCTGACCATCGCGCACATTAGCGGTATGTGAAGATCTTTCTAAAAGTCTCATTTTAGGTTATTATATTTGGTTGTTTCGACGTGTTTTTGCTGCAGTACACTAAAGATTTTAGTATTTCTCTCTGCCATATCGTTTCAGATTATTGATATTAGCTTTTCCACGTCTTTTTTCGGTTAGACTGTAGATTGTACTGAATGTTGGTTGGAATTGGAGATGGAGATGGCTAAAGTTACAGTATATTGACTTGTCATTTTTATGACTTTAAATATATTTATTTATTTTCTAATTTATTTATTGTAATCTTCTTTAGTAGCTTATTTATAGTCGTAGAATGCTATTTGTTATGTTCTCAGGTTGATAGACCGACAGATACAATATTTTTGTTTGTTTGTATGCTTTATTTGTATATTACTATCTAATTAAACATTAGCAGATTGTTATTTGATATATCATCTGATAAATTTATCTGTTATAATGTATTTGTATGCTGTCAGCTTTAACACATTCCTATTACTGTTGTATTATTTATTAGTAGTTTATGTTGTGGGCCTGTTCAACATTTGTAGCTTTTGATTGTTTTATTTACAGTTTTACTAATTATTGTAACACATTTATCTATTAACTAGTTTATAGATTGACATCTTGTACAGTATTTTCTTATAGCTGTGAAATATTATTTGTTAGTGTTAAAAAGAACCAGACTGGAGACAATGGTAGATGAAACATACAAAGAATGTTATTAATATAAATTAAAGACTTCACATCTTTCTATTTTATTTTGCAGATTGTAATGGACCACATGGAGAAAAGGAGAATCACACACCTCAGCAACGACTGGAAACTGATGGTCAGGAATTTCTGAAAAACCAAGATGGACGGGTGCATCGATGGACGTCCTTCCAAGATAAAGGGGTAGTGTTTGGTATAGATCAGTGGTTCTCAACTTTTTCACCTCAGAAAAAATTGTCTACCACCTAATGAAAAGCGTTGAAATATAGTAGCGTAGTAGGCCTAATTAATCAGCTACAGCTCTGAACAGTTCAAAAACAAGGCAGATTTATTCTTACAATAATGTCAGCCACTTTAAACATTATAAATAATATGAACATTAACACTGTACTGTGCTTACAATTATACAAAAATGCGTTTTAAAGTTCATTAAAATTGGTACAGTTCATAAAAAGTAAAAAAAATGTGTACTTAAAGTTAAAGTATTAGCATATAGTAGACTATATTCATCAAAACCTGAAAATGTTGCTCAGACCTCATAAATTTGTATGTCATCATATTCATCATATAGAAACCATATGGGGAGACTGGGGATAGTTGTACTTCTATTACATTTTTCTATATAATTTTTGAGAAATTGAGTTATGAGTGTCTGCTATTAAGTGCCATATAAGTTATTTTTGCAGCACAAACAGAAAATGTGAACTCTTTAGTTTCAAACAGGAGGAGTGAAATGTTATCATTCAGCCCACAGTCTGGGTTAGTTGTAACACATCCCTGGTGAGACGTAAATGATGATTTCCACCAGGGTGAGATGCAACATTATAAAATAAGAAATATGACCAAAAATGTATTTGAAAGCTTTTTATTCAACATTTAGCTTTCATTGAGCTTTCAACATTGAGTATAGTTTGTGTGTGTGTCTGTGGTACAAAGTTGAATAAAATGTGCAAATGTGCATCAGCTTCAACTATTGAACACTATTTGTATGTGCAGGCTTCATGAGCCCACAGAGGTCAAACACTGAACTCAAACTACTTTGACTTCTTTCTCTTTCAGGAGCTACAGGAATACTAAAATTACATCAGATAAAAACAGTTTAAATCTGCTTGGGGTTGGTGGAGACATTTCACTGATGTTACTAGCAAGAGTTTTGTTGTTACAGCTGAGCCAGCGTCTTGTAGCCATAAATCTGTTCTCCTTACATCTAAAACATTATCACCAACAATGTGGATTAAATATATCCACACACAGACGCACACACATTACATGAGTTTAACTACAAACTCATGAGTTGGCCGTGCTATCTCTAAAATAATTAATAAAATAATAAAATAATTTTGAGATGTTGCTTCAGTATTTCTACATAATGTTCTTTCTTCATGATGCCATCTATGCTGTGAAGTAGACCAGTCCCTCCTGCAACAAAACAGCCCCACAACATGATGCTGCCGCCCCCATACTTAACAGTTGGGATGGCGTCCTAGGCTTGTAAGTTTTCCCCTTTGTCCTCCAAATGCAACACTGGTCATTATGGCCAAATAGTTCAATCTTAGTTCCATCAGACCACAGGACATGTCTCCAAAAATTATTCTTTTCCCAGTGTAATTTTGCAAATCGTAATCTGGCTTTTTTTGTTGATTCTGGCTTGTTGATTTTCCCATGTTGTCACAAAAGCAAGCAGTGTGTTTGAGGTTTTCCTTAAATACAATTCTACAGTTGTGCCTCTAATTAACTCAAATGTTGTCAATTAGCCAATCAGAAACTTCCAAAACCTTGACACCATCATCTGAGCTTTTTTAGAGGCAAAATAATCTTATTGTATGTAAACTTGACTTTCAAGAAAAGTTATAACAATTTCTCAATAAATATCTCTCTCATTATTCTGCTATTAAGCAAAACAGAAACAAATGTGATAATCCCAACTTACCTAAAAGAGAAAAAGTTTAGTCACATTAACATCTGACTTTTTTAAAAATGGTTATGCGCCTTTTTATACAGTGTATATAAACTTCTGGTTTCAACTGTAAATGAGAGATGAGATCTGCTTACAGCACTTCATTTACAGTGTGTTTGTCAGAAAGTCAGCAAGTGATTATAAATACACTGTTTGATCAATTCATATGTGATTTATCAATATAATCATGCAGCGTTTCCATGATTTGGTGGACTTGAGATCATATCTTAAGTAAACTGTGTAGTTTGCGTAAGCCAGACCACTGTTTTCAGGCCGACTTGGGTAAGGTTCGTGGGTGCTCTGTCTGTGCACACAGAGACTAACTTTAAGTTTTGTGTTTCTCCAAGCTTCAAACATGGAAAATTTGAACATAGAGTCTATGTTCTGCGGCCCACACCATTTGAATCACATCCAGATTCTTTTAAATCTGAGGTTCAAACTAAATCGAAAGCTACACCGCTAGGCTATTTACAAAACAAATGTCTTTAGGCTACTGCATATTTCGAAAACACGTATTATTTTACACAACTACGAACACACATGTTAACAATGATGCAGCTTGGGGAAATTCCTGAGTTTGCAGTGACTGAAATGCCAGCAGGACTGATCTGCAAAAGCACTTCACTGTAGCGCGTATCTGCTCAAGAGCTACACAGTCTTTTAGATTCTTAGCATCTGATGATGTGATGTACTAAACATACTAACCACAACGGTGTCATCATACAGAACAGGGAACTGCCAAGGCTGATCACATCTGTTATCATACACATCAAAGGGTAATAGAGTCCATGATTCCTCCGAGTACCACTAAAAGAAAGCCCACGTATCACACGTTGAGAACCACTGGTATAGATGGTTGCATAGGCCTTGTCTGTGTCAGGTTTTTCCTTTTTCAGCTAATGGAGAGCAGGCAGCAGAAGGAGACTCACAAGAGCATCGGTGGACATTTATCTAAATGCTGGAGAACAGCAAATGGGGTTTTGTTGGGGCTGTCTTTGTTTTTTGCAGGTTGGAGTGAAGCAGAAGAAGGAGACTCACAAGGGGAACGGTGGAGATATACTTGAAGACCTGAAGCTCAGGAAGCAGGTAGAACTGCTTGATCAGAGTGAACAACGGAGTTAGTTTCCTAAGAAATGTAATAAGTTTATTTAAAGACTTAACATCTTTCTATTGTATTTTGCAGATTTTAATGGACCACATGGAGGAAAAGGGAATCACACACCTCAGCAGCGACTGGAAATTGATGGTCAGGAATTTCTTTTAAAAAAATCTGATTGACGGATGCATGGATGGACGTTCTTCCAACATACAGGAGTGGTAGTTGGTATAGATGGTTAATTGGGCCTTGTCTGTGTCAGGTTTTTCTTTTCAGGTAACAGAGAGAGAGCAGGCTGAAGAGGGAGACTCACAAGAGCATCGGTGGAGAACAGCACGTAGGGTTTGGTTTGGGCTGTCTTTGTCTTTTGCAGGTTGGGGTGGAGCAGAAGGACACTCAAAACGGGAACGGTGGAGATATACTTGAAGACCTGGAGCTCAGGAAGTAGGTAGAACTGCTTGATCAGAGTGAACAATGGAGTTACTTGCCAAAGAAATGTAAGAATAATTAAAGACTTGACATCTTTCTCTTTGGCAGATTGGCATGGAGCATGTGGAGGAACTGGGAAACACACAGATGGGTGCATGGATGGATGTCCTTCCAAGAGGAAGGGGGTGGTGGTGGGCATAGATTGTTAGATAGATGTCTTGTCTGTGGCAGTTATTTACATTGTAGGTAATGGAACCACAACAGACAGAAGAGGGAGACTCACAAGCACAATGGTGAATATTTATCTGGAGAACACTGGAGAACATTTCCTTTATTGCTGGAGATCAGCCAGTAGAGCTCTGTTAGTATTGTTTTTGTCTTTTGCAGATTAGACTGGGGCATGTGGAGAAATGGAAATCACACCTTAGCATTGACTGCAAACTGATGGTCTGGTTAGGTGTTTTTTGGATTGATGGATAAAATATTGAATGGTTGGTCAGGTGGTAAATAGATGTCCTTCCAAGAGGAAGGGGGTGGAGGTGGGCATAGATTGTTAGATAGATGTCTTCTTTGTGGCAGATATTTAAACTGTAGTTAATGAACACACAACAGGCACACTCACCAGGGGTGTCGCTATACCCCATTAAGGGGGCATGTGCCCCAGTAAATGTTGTGTCTTTACATTGGATTGATTTCTGTTATTTATTAAGAATATTTGTATAATAATAATAATTATTATTATACTTTTATTTATTTAGAATATAATTATAATTTTTAATTAAAATATTAAGTGTAGCTATTTATATGTGGGTAAATAATTGATGGTTGATGGTGCTGTTGAGGTGGGCCCGTGCCTTTGTAGAGCTTTATGTCTAGCAACACCCCTGTGACTCTCAAGGGGAACATTGGAGATATACTGGAAGACCTGGAGCTCAGCAAACAGGTAGAACTGCTTGAACAGACTAAACAATGGAATTAGTTTCCAAAAAACTGTATTGAGATAAATTAAAGACTTGACATCTTTCTCTTTGCCAGATTGGCATGGAGCATGTGGAGAAACAGGGAAACAGACCTCAGTAATGAAAAGTACATCGTAATAAATTAGGTACTGCTTTACATTTTTAAGTTGAATCAAGTCAACTTTATCAAACATTTTTAAATTATTCAGTTTAATTTTTAGAGATGTCAGAAGAGACTGGATTCAGGGGAGTAATGTACATGATGTTTATTTACAGGATGGCAGGTGAGTATAAGCTGGTGAGTTTATTGATGCAGATAATAGGTCCATGAACATAAACTGGTTATTTGACTGTGCAGGCTTGGAGACAGATACCACAGATGACAAACAGGATGAAGACCAGACGAGAAACCAGGAGACATCACACTAAGAAAGACATGGAAGACTCAGGAGACGCAAGTAAACCTAGTGAAGAGGCTAGTGGTTAGTGTTAGAACAGAACCAGACTGGAGACAATGGTAGATGAAACTTCCAAAGAAATGAATTAAGATTAATTAATGACTTGATATCTTTCTATTGTTTTTTGCAGATTGGAATGGACCACATGGAGAAAAAGGGAACTACACACCTCAGCAATGACTGGATGGTCAGGAATTTATTATTTTTTAAAATTAGATGGACGAGTGAATCGATGAACGTCCTTCCAACATACAGGAGTGGTGGTTAGTATAGGTAGTGATTAGGCCTTGTCTGTGTCAGGTTTTTCTTTTTCAGGTAATGGAGAGAGAGCAGGCAGAAGAGAGAGACTCATAAGAGCATATGTGGACATTTATCTAAAAAGTACTGGAGAACAGCAGGTGGGGCTCTGTCAGTGCTGTCTGTAGGTGCGTCTCAAATCGCATACTTTTACACTATTCTTTGCCATTTTGTAGTATATATATAGTGTGCCTTCACACTGAAAAATCTAAAAAGATTAAGTGTACTTTAAATTCCCGGATGATGCACTTCTTTAACCGTTAAAGAAAAGTGTGCACTGTTGGACACGTCACGCACTCAACAGCCGCAGCTTTGATCACGTAGCGGAAGGTGTGGAGCTATCAGGTGCTTTAGTTTCATTACTTTATTTTTGGATTATGAAAGCAAACTTCTCCTACGAGAGTGATTATGCTGTTTCCTGATGGTGAATGCGGTTATACTCATGCCAGGTATTATTTGATATTTTGGTCATTTGTTTCACTAATTTGGAAACCGTCAAACATCATCTGGGAAACGGTTTGAGTTTAAGGTTATTAAATAACCGTTAGTGTTTTATTTGGGACGGCACTACATTCATACACTATACTGTTGAGTGTGTAAGTGCATAAGTACATAGTGTATAGTGTGCCATTTGGGACGCAGCTTTTGTCTTTTGGTGTTGGAGTGGAGCAGGAGACTCATAAGGGGAACGGTGGAGATATACTTGAAGACCTGGAGCTCAGGAAGCAGGTAAAATGGCTTGAACAGACTGAACAATGGAGTTAGTTTTCAAAGAAATGTAACAAGTTTATTTAAAGACTTGACATCTTTCTACTGTATTTTGCAGATTTTATTGGACCACATGGAGAAAAGGGAATCACACACCTTAGCAACGACTGTAAATTGATTGTCAGGAATTTCTTTTTTAAAAATCAGATTGACGGATGCATGGGTGGACGTTCTTCCAAGATACAGGAGTGGTAGTTGGTATAGATGGTTAATTAGGCCTTGTCTGTGTCAGGTTTTTCTTTTTCAGGTAACAGAGAGAGAGCAGGCAGAAGAATGAGACTCACAAGAGCATTGGTGGAGAACAGCACGTAGAGTTTTGTTTGGGCTGGCTTTGTCTTTTGCAGGTTAGAGTGGAGCAGAAGAAGGAGACTCAAAACGGGAACGGTGGAGATATACTTGAAGACCTGGAGCTCAGGAAGTAGGTAGAACTGCTTGATCAGAGTGAACAATGGAGTTAGTTGCCAAAGAAATGTAAGAATAATTAAAGACTTGACATCTTTCTCTTTGGCAGATTGGCATGGATCATGTGGAGGAACAGGGAAACACACGGATGGGTGCATGGATGGATGTCCTTCTGAGAGGAAGGGGGTGGTGGTGGGCATAGATTGTTAGATGTCTTGTCTGTGGCAGTTATTTAGATTGTAGGTAATGGAACCACAACAGACAGGAGAGGGAGACTCACAAGCACAATGGTGAATATTTATCTGGAGAACACTGGAGAACATTTGCTTTATTGCTGGAGATCAGCCAGTAGAGCTCTGTTAGTCTTGTTTTTGTCTTTTGCAGATTAGACTGGGGCATGAGGAGAAATGGAAATCACACCTCAGCAATGACTGCAAACTGATGGTCTGGTTAGGTGTTTTTTGGATTGATGGATAAAATATTGAATGGTTGGTCAGGTGATAAATAGATGTCCTTCCAAGAGGAAGGGGGTGGAGGTGGGCATAGATTGTTAGATAGATGTCTTCTTTGTGGCAGATATTTAAACTGTAGTTAATGAACACACAACAGGCACACTCACCAGGGGTGTCGCTATACCCCATTAAGGGGGCATGTGCCCCAGTAAATGTTGTGTCTTTACATTGGATTGATTTCTGTTATTTATTAAGAATATTTGTATAATAATAATAATTATTATTATACTTTTATTTATTTAGAATATAATTATAATTTTTAATTAAAATATAAGTGTAATTAAAAAAATAAGTGTAGCTATTTATATGTGGGTAAATAATTTGCGGTGCTGTTGAGTAGGGCCCGTGCCTTTGTAGAGCTTTATGTCTAGCAACACCCCTGTGACTCTCAAGGGGAACATTGGAGATATACTGGAAGACCTGGAGCTCAGGAAACAGGTAGAACTGCTTGAACAGACTGAACAATGGAATTAGTTTCCAAAAAACTGTATTGAGATAAATTAAAGACTTGACATCTTTCTCTTTGGCAGATTGGCATGGAGCATGTGGAGAAAAAGGGAAACAGACCTCAGTAATGAAAAGTACATCGTAATAAATTAGGTACTGCTTTACATTTTTAAGTTGAATCAAGTCAACTTTATCAAACATTTTTAAATTATTCTTTTTAATTTTTAGAGAGTGTCAGAAGAGACGGGATTCAGGGGAGTTATATGAACACTGTTTATTTACAGGATGGCAGGTGAGTATAAGCAGGTGAGTTTATTGATGCAGATAATAAGTCTATGAACATAAACTGGATATTTGACTCTGCAGGCTTGGAGACAGATACCACAGATGACAAACAGGATGAAGACCAGACGAGGAACCAGGAGATATCACACTAGGAGAGACATGGAAGACACAGGAGACGTAAGTAAACTGCTATCTAAGAATCAACACTGACAGTGTATAGTGAGTTTAGTCCTTTCTTTACCAGCGAAGAGGCCAAACACTGAGTGAATGTGAGTGGAGTCTTTATATGAAGTTCCTAATGTAAGTTCGGTAGGAGCCTGATCAGTCAGGTGGTGGGTCAGTCAGTTATTGCTTGTATAGAAGTAGCGGTCTTTGCACTGTTTCAGTTTTAGTGCTGTGATGATGATGGTGATGATTTTTAGGTGTGTGTCTGATTAGACTCAGGTGAGGGTGCTTCAGTGGGTGGAGAACCTGGTCTTAAGCTGCGGTAACACTGGAGTTTGTGTGTGCGAAAAGGGGCGGGATTAAACAAGATGATTAGACATTAAAAAAAGCGAGCGATTGGTCCATGTTTTAAATTTCTGTCCAGATCATGTCAAGTGATGCAATTTCGCAGGTCAGAGTTCAGCAAGCTTGAACTTTGCACCGCAACGACATGCGAAACTTGACGCATGACCTTGCGTTTCCGGTCTGACGCATTCGTGTGTGTTTGAATGGAAGTCTATGGGAGGAAAAGCCCAGTGTGACCGTAGCTTTACTCTGGCAATAAGTGATAGTCGGGCATTTCATTCAGATAGACAGAGATAGATACAATATTTTTCTTTGTTTTTATGCTTCATTTGTATATTACTATCTAATTTAACATTTGCAGATTGTTATTTGTTATATCGTCAGGTAATTGATCTGTTATAATGTATTTATATGTTGGCAGCATTAACACATTAAATATTACTGCATGTCTGTTGTTGGATAGATTGTCTGGCTGTTGTATCATTTATTTGTAGTTTATGTTGTCGGCCTGTTCAACATTTGTAGCTTTTTATTGTTATTTGTTTTATTTACAGTTTTACTAATTATTGTAACATATTTCTCTATTCTAAGTTTATAGATTGTCATCTTGTACAGTATTTACTTATAGCTGTGAAATATTATTTGTTAGTGTTAGAACAGAACCAGACTGGAGACAATGGTAGATGAAACTTCCAAAGGCTGGTATTAAGATAAAATAATGACTTGATATCTTTCTATTGTATTTTGCAGATTGGAATGGACTACATGGAGAAAAAAAGGGAATCACACACCTCAGCAATGACTGGATGGTCAGGAATTCATTTTTTAAAAAACAGATGGACGGGTTAATCGATGGACGTCCTTCTAAGATGGAGTGGTGGTTGGTGTAGATAGTAATTAGGCCTTGTCTGTGTCAGGTTTTTCTTTTTCAGGTAATGGAGAGAGAGCAGGCAGAAGAGGGAGACTCACAAGAGCATCGATGGAGAACAGCATGTAGGGTTTTGTTGGAGCTATCTTTAAGTGCATCGCATATTTATACACTATTCTTTGCCATTTTGTAGTGTAAATAGTGTAAGTAGTGCGTTCACACTGAAAACTCTAAAAGATTAAGTGCACTTTATATTCCCAGATGATGCACTTATTTAAGAGTGGACTGTTGGACACTTCACGCACTCAACAGCCGCAGTTTTGATCACATACCTTAAGGGGTGGAGCTATCAGGCGCTTAAGTTTTATTACTTTATTTTGGATTATGAAAGCAAAATTCTCCTACGAGAGTGATTATGCTGCTTCCTGATGGTGAATGCGGTTATACTCATGCCAGGTATTATTTGATAATATGGTAATTTGTTCCACTGATTTGGAAACCGTCAAACATCATCTGGGAAACGGTTTGAATTTGCGGTTAGTAAATAACTGTCAGTGTTCTATTGTGGACGATACTACATTCATTTACTAGTCTGTTGAGTGTGTAAGTGCATAAGTACATAGTGTATAAGTTCATATTGTATAGTGTGCCATTTAAGACGCAGCTTTTGCAGGTTAGAGTGGAGCAGAAGAAGGAGACTCACAAGGGGAACGGTGGAGATATACTTGGAGACCTGGAGCTCAGGAAGCAGGTAGAATGGCTTGAACCGACTGAACAATGGAGTTAGTTTCCAAAGAAATGTATTGAGATTAATAAAAGACTTGACATCTTTCTATTGTATTTTGCAGATTTTATTCGACCACATGGAGAAAAGGGAATCACACACCTCAGCAATGACTGGAAATTGATGGTCAGGAATTTATTTTTTAAAAATCAGATTGAGGGGTGAATGGATGGACATTCTTCCAAGATACAGGAGTGGTGGTTGGTGTAGATAGTAATTAGGCCTTGTCTGTGTCAGGTTTTTCTTTTTCAGGTAATGGAGAGAGAGCAGGCAGATAAGGGAGACTCAAAAGAGGATCCGTGGAGAACAGCACAGAGGGTTTTGTTGGGTCTTTGTCTATTGCAGGTTGGAGTGGAGCAGAAGAAGGATACTCACAAGGAGAAAGGTGAAGATGTACTTGAAGACCTGGAGCTCAGCAAACAGTTAGAACCGCGTGAACAGACTGTACAAGGGAGTTAGTTTCCAAAGAAATGTATTGAGATTAAAGACTTGACATCTTTCTCATAGGCAGATTGTCATGGAGCATGTAGAGAAAGAGGAAAACACATGTATCTGTGCATGGATGGATGTCGTTCCAAGAGGAAGGCGGTGGTGGTGGGCATAGATTGTTAGATAGATGTCTTGTCTGTGGCAGTTATTTACATTGTAGGTAATGGAACCACAACAGACAGAAGCACAATGGTGAATATTTATCTGGAGAACATTTGGTTTATTGCTGGAGATCAGCCAGTAGAGCTCTGTTAGTATTGTTTTTGTCTTTTGCAGGTTGGACTGGAGCATGTGAAGAAATGGGAATCACACCTTAGCAATGACTGCAAACTGATGGTCTGGTTAGGTGTTTTTTGGATTGATTGATGGATGGAAAGAGTATTGAATGGCTGGATGGCTGGTCGGATGGTAAATAGATGTCCTTCCAAGAGGAAGGGTGTGGAGGTGGGCAGAGATTGTTAGATAGATGTCTTCTTTGTGGCAGATATTTAAATTGTAGTTAATGACCACAACAGGCGGAAAAGGGAAACTCACAGGAGCATCAGAAGTAGGAGACTCATCAGGGGTGTCGCTAGACTCCATTACGGGGGCATGTGCCCAAGTAAATGGCGCAATGTAGTAAATAAAGCAATGTAGTTTAATCAAAAACAACATTTGTATATTAATAATACATTTATTAATTTGTAATATAATTTTAATTAAGAATATTCAGAATCAGAAATCAGAAAGAGCTTTATTGCCAGTTATGTTCACACATACGAGGAATTTGTTTTCGTGACAGAGCTTCTACAGTGCAACAGGATTACAGACACAGGACAAAAAACAGATAATAAATATATTTAAAACAAAATAAAAGTAAGTAGTGAATGCAAATATACAATTTGACAAGTGTATGTACAGCTATATTACTATATACAATGTTATATGTGCAGCTGTTATGTGCAAATTGGCATGTAAAGTGTGTTGTTAAATAAGTGTATACGTGTATAAAAGTGTCTAGCAAGTAGTGATGTTGGTTCCACAATTATTATCATCAAGTGTTCATGAGATGGATTGCCTGAGGGAAGAAACTGTTTCTGTGTCGGGCTGTTCTGGTGCGCAGTGCTCTGTAGTGTCGACCAGAAGGTAAAAGTTCAAAGAGGCAGTGTGCTGGGTGTGAGGGGTCCAGAGTGATTTTGGCAGCCCTTCTGCTCACTCTGGATAAGTACGGTTCTTGGAGAGTAGGAAGGGTTGAACCAGTGATTCGCTTAGCAGTCCGAACTATGTGACATAGTCTTTGGAGGTCGTATTTAGTAGCTGAGCTAAACCAGACAGTTATTGATGTGCAGATGACTGATTCAATGATGGAGGTGTAGAACTGTTTCAGCAGCTCCTTTGGGAGGTTAAACTTCCTCAGCTGACGAAGAAAGTACAGCCTCTGTTGAGCTTTTTTGACAATGGACTCAATGTGAGTGTCCCACTTCAGGTCCTGAGAGATGGTGGTGCTCAGGAACCTGAATGACTCCACTGCTGCCACAATGCTGTCCATGATGCTCAGTGGGGGGAGAGCAGGGGGGTTTCTCCTGAAGTCCACTATCATCTCCACTGTTTTGAGCGTGTTGAGCTCCAGGTTGTTGTGACTACACCAGACAGCCAACTCCTTAACCTCCTGTCTGTAAGCAGACTCGTCACCGTCCTGAATGAGGCCGACAAGTGTGGTGTCATCTGCAAACTTCAAGAGCTTCACAGAGGAGTCTTCTGAAGTGCAGTCATTCGTGTACAGGGAGAAGAGCAGTGGGGAGAGGACACACCCCTGGGGGGCGCCAGTGCTGATTGTGCGGATACTAGATCAGAATTTTCCCAGCTTCACCAGCTGCTGCCTGTCCGTTAGGAAGCTGTTGATCCACTGACAGACAGAGGTGGGCACAGAGAGCTGAGTTAGTTTGGGCAGGAGAAGTTTTGGGATGATAGTGTTAAACGCCGAGCTGAAGTCAACAAACAAGATCCTCACATAGGTCCCTGGTCTGTCTAGGTGTTGCAGAGCATAATGCAGTCCCATATTTACTGCATCATCCACAGACCTGTTTGCTCTGCACGCAAACTGAAGAGAGTCCAGTGAGGGTTCAGTGATGTCCTTCAGGTGAGCCAGCACCAGTTTTTCAAAAGACTTCATTACCACAGATGTTAGCGCCATCGGTCTGTAGTCATTTAGTCCTGTAAGTTTGGGTTTCTTTGGGATGGGGATGATTGTAGAGCGTTTGATGCAGGAGGGCACTTCACACAGCTCCAATGATCTGTTGAAGATCAGGGTGAAGATAGGGGCCAGTTGGTCAGCACAGGATATTAAACAGGCTGGTGTTATAAAATCTGGGCCTGGTGGTTTTTTTCCTCTTCTGTTTCCGGAAGACCTGGCGCACCTCATTTTCACTGAACTGAAGTGCAGGTATGGGGAAGGCGGGGGTGGTGGAGGTGTTAATGGTGGCGTGAAGAGCAGTTCAGAGTGGGTGTGGAGGGTTTTCTCAAACCGGCAGTAAAACTCTTTCAGGTCGTTTGCAAGTCGTTCATTGTTTACAGTGCTGGGGGATGGTGTCTTGTAGTTTGTGATGTTTTTCAAACGGATGCTGAGTCGCTGGAAGAGAACTGAACTTAGTTTCTCAGAATAGTTCCTTTTTGCGACTCTGATCTCCTTTTCCAGTGTGTATTCGGCCTGCTTATACAAGGCCCTTTCCCCATTCCTGTAAGCAACCTCCTTTGCCTGACGTAGCTGTCTGAGTTTTACAGTGAACCATGTTATGTCATTGTTGTATGTGAGTTGAGTCCTGGTAGGAATGCACACGTCTTCACAGAAACTGATATAAGATGTTACAGTCTCTGTGAGTTCATCCAGATCGTTTGCAGCAGCTTCAAAAACACTCCAGTCAGTGAGGTCGAAACAGGCTTGTAGATCCCGCTCTGTTTCGTTAGTCCATCTTTTCACAGATCTTAATACAGGTTTGGCTGTTTTCAGCTTCTGCCTGTAGGTTGGAATGAGATGAATCAAACAATGGTCAGAGTGTCCCAAAGCTGCTCGTTGGGCGGAGCGGTATGCATCCTTTATTGTGGTGTAGCAGTGATCCAATATGTTACTGTCTCTTGTGGGACATGTAACATGCTGTCTATATTTTGGCAGTTCACTGGATAGTTTTGCTTTGTTAA
This sequence comes from Danio aesculapii, assembly GCF_903798145.1. Classification (NCBI taxonomy): domain Eukaryota; kingdom Metazoa; phylum Chordata; class Actinopteri; order Cypriniformes; family Danionidae; genus Danio; species Danio aesculapii. Next base: position 42,925,519 of record NC_079440.1, read on the forward strand.
AATCCCCGAGAATGATTAAAACAGAGTCTGGGTGTTGTTGCTCTATCACCGTGATCTGATCAGATAGTTTCTGTATCGCCAGGCTCGCGTGCGCGTGCGGAGGAATGTAAACACTGACGAGGATGAACAAGCAGAACTGGTGCGGGGAGTAAAAAGGCTTACAGTTAATAAACAGTGCTTCGAGCTCTGGACAGCACATCTTCTTTAAAACTGTTACATCTGTACACCACCTTTCATTGATGTAAAAGCACGTCCCGCCACTGCGCGATTTCCGCGTTGATTCTTCTCGCGATCCACTCTAAACAGCTGATAGCCCAGTAGGTGAAGCGCGTTGTCCGGTATGGTGTCGTTCAGCCAGGTTTCCATGAAACACAGAGCAGCTGAATGCAGAAAATCCCTGTTTGTCTGAAAGAGCAGAATGAGCTTGTCTATTTTGTTGGGTAGAGAGCAGAGATTTGCCAGATGGATGCTAGGCAACGCCATCCGAAATCCACGCTGTCTGAGTTTCACAAGCGCGCCTGCATGCTTTCCTCGTCTGCGCGCTTGAAAGCGTTTGAGTAGCACTGCGGCTCCGCCGACTACAATGTCCAACAGAACATCAGATAAATCCAGGTATGAAAAAATATTTGGTGGTGTATGTGCCCGAATGTCCAACAATTCGTCTCTGGTGAAACTAGTTGTAGGAATATGACTCGAGACAGGACAAACTAACAAAAACACAAACACTAATGCAGAGCACGACACGGAGGCGGCCATCGTCATCGGCGCCATCTTGGAATATTGTAGCTATTCAGCATAGCTATTTATAGTTGGTTGAGGTGGGGCTGTGCCCCAGTAGAGCTTTACGTCTAGCAACACCCCTGAGACTCACACGGGGAACAGTGGAGATATACTGGAAGACCTGGAGCTCAGCAAACAGGTAGAACTGCTTGAACAGACTGAACAATGGAGTTAGTTTCCAAAAAATGTACTAAGATTAAAGACTTGATATTTTTCTCTTTGGCAGATTGTCATGGAGCATGTGGAGAAACGGAAACACACGGATAGGTGCATGGATTGATGTCCTTCCAAGAGGAAGGGGGTGGTGTTGCGCTTGAGGTGGGCTCAGACTACAGGATAATGAAATCTGGTTGCAGCACACACATGAGGAGAATCTTCAGCGAATTTATTAACCTACCTCAAATCTTAAACGTGTGCACACTACAAGATATAAAACCTGCAGCACAGCACTACAAGATATTATTAAGAGTATCTTGATTGATGAAGCACATCACTCTCTATATTAATAATTACCTTTTATTATTATACTTATATTAGGCCAACTGCCACTACTGGCAAAACACTCTCATGCACTCAAAATACATTAGGTTCCTGCTTGTGTAGCTGTTAGTGGTGCTTATAAAGTTAAATAATTGGTGACCAATATGAAATATATTCAGACAAATTTCTAATAATAATAAAAGGCTCATAATCTCTCCATTATGCCACGATGCACTGTGCTTTCTAGTTCAAAAGCAAAGTTATTACCTGTTGCACTGCATTTTGTTTTTTGGAAGTAAATGGCAATGTAGTAGGCCTAGCTACCCAACACATCTGGGTCATAAATATTTGCACACAGCTTATTATAAGCTTATTATAAATAAACCTATGTTTATTTATTTAGTAAAACTGTCGCGATTCACCCCAGCTTTTTTCTTTAGTGATGCTTGAAGGCTGTCGTCACAGACACGAATAAAATAACTCACTTTTTTTTATTACTTATTACTATTTTAGTAATTTTTGACTAACTACCACTATGGGAAAACACTAATAGCCTGCACTCAAAATAGGATACTGAAGAGTAGGGAAGAATTCTACTCTTTCCTGTTGATCACCCTTGACCTACTTTCTGCTGAATCTGAATTTCACAATCTGAATTTCTGGATTTGAATTTTAGGATTTTGAATTTGATGTTCTGAATTTCTTCATCTTGAAAATTTGAAACTGTATTTTTACAAACCCAGTATCTGCAGTCTGTGAATTCAGAATATAAAACATCTGAAGTTTGAAAATACGTCTATAAAAAATTGAGCCTTGAAAAATTCAGCTGTCTTACATTTTAGATGTTCAATATTCAAGTTATAATATTCAAATTAAGGCATATTCAATTAAATTCATATTCAAAACTATTTTTAACAGCATATAAAAATTCTGATTTATTAAATTACAGTTGTGAATAATTCATTCGTGTCATAAATATCTGCACACCTGTAGAAAAATAACGTTTAATCTGGCTAATAATAAAGGATAATTCAAGTTTATTTAAAATTTTTATTTTTATTTATTTATTTATTGAAAGCAACACAATTCTCCCCAGCTCATGGCTTTGTTAATACAGAATAAGTTGGAACAGCGGTGATCAGTTCGATTTAAAATCCTGGATATCAAACATGTTTGCTATGATCACGAGGCCAAGATTCTATCTTTAAATGGCTCACATTACCACATAATCTGCGATGATAATCTATGTTTTTCGGGAGGTAAAAATAAATTGGGCTAAAACTCCTGTAGTCTGAGCCTGATTTTAGATAGTTAGCTAGATGTCTGCGGCAGGTGTTTCTTTTTCAGGTAATGGACACACAACAGACAAATAGGAATCACACACCTCAGCAATGACTGGAAACAGATGGTCAGGAATTTCCTTCTAAATCCGATGCATGTGTGTATGGATGGCGGTCCTTCCAAAAGGAAGGGGGTGGTGGTGGGCATAGATTGCTAGATAGATGTCCTGTCTGTGGCTGTTATTTCCATTGTAGGTAATGGACACACAACAGGGAGAAAAGGGAGACTCACAAGAGCTCCGCCAGCAGGTAGGGCTCTGTTGGTGCTGTCTTCTTTTTTTGCAGATTGGAGTGAAGCAGAAGAAGGAGACTCACAAGTTAACACTGGAGAACATTTGGTTTATTGCTGGAGATCAGCCAGTAGAGCTCTGTTAGTCTTGTTTTTGTCTTTGCAGGGGGCATGTGGAGAAATGGGAATCCCACCTCAACAATGACTGCAAACTGATGGTCTGGTTAGGTGTTTCCTGAATGGATGGGTGGATAAATTAATGAGAAATAGATGTCCTTCCAAGAGGAAGGGGGTGGTGGTGGGCATAGATAGTTAGTTAGATGTCTTGTTTGTGGCAGGTGTTTCATTTTCAAGTAATGAACAGACAACAGGCAGAAGAAAGAAACTCACAAGAGCATCGGTGGAGATTTATCTAAAGAACACTGGAGAACAGCTTGTGCATTGCTGGAGTTCTGCGAGCATGTAGAGCTCTGTCAGTCGTGTCTTTGTCTTTTACAGACTGGAGTGCAGCATGTGGAGACAAATGGGAAACAGACACCTTAGCAACGACTGGCCACTGATGGTTAGAGATTACTTTTTTTTCTGATTGAATGGATGAATGAATGAATGACTGAAAAATAGATGTCCTTCCAAGAGGAAGGGGGTGGAGGTGGGCTTAGATTGTTAGATGTCTTCTCTGTGGCAGTTATTTAGATTATACACTGTTAACGCTTGCTGTAGATTATGCCAGTAAATAACCCTAAAATAGCCTGTGTTTTGCTGTAATAAATGGAAACAGTATTTTACTGTAAAACGAGTAGAATTTGTTTGAAATTGTGTAATGCAAACAATAAATTACAGTAATTTACTTAAAGTAGCCATTACAGATAGTAACCGTGATGATAAATGGTCAATTAGTGTTTAATAATTACTGTCCCGTCTACTCTGATGCTTTATGTGGCTATTTATAGAGAAGTGCATTTATCTTACGACCGAAAACAATGGTTTAGGCATTAACACGGACATACACAGGCTGTGTTGCCCCTTTAAGGGAGCCGCAGGTGTTTGATGTGTTTACTTCTGAGTGTGCTCCATTCTCTGCCTAGTTCAGATGTAGAGTCTGATATGTTTTACGCCTTAAATAAGAATCTACAATACATGTGTAAATATGTTCAAATATTTTTGAGGGTTTCTAAAATAATGTCTGTGTATTAAACCAAATTGTTGTTATCTTGAAATGTGTACTTGAAAGCTACATTGCATGTCCTCACAACTTCTTGCATTACTTTCATTTAAGTACAGTTTATGTATTAATTGGACAACTCATATTTATTGGTTTTGTACAGGTGCATTGTACAGATGCAAACAGTGTAATGTGCCTTTCTGGCAACTAAGCAGTTTTTATACACAAAATCATTCAATTTCAATCTCCTCAGTTAGGTAACTGCACAGAAATCCTCACAAGGAATCACAAAAGATGATGCATACTGTAAAGCCATCCACATGCAAACCTCCACTGTCAGGTCTGAGGTTGTGAATTTGTTGTTTTTCAGAGCTATTTTCACCTGTGAAGTTATATTAGGGACAATAGAAAAGTTTGTTGTCTTGAGCTTTTTTAAGTAAATAAAAAAGATATTTGGGTTCTTGGTGTTGCAGACTTTATTTTTGTTTTTGCAATTATATATATAAATGAGCAATATCACATGAGTAGCAGTGCGATATGGCTTTTTATTGGCAATAGTGGGAGGCGTATGTTGGCACGAGGCAGAGTGCCTTAGTGTCCCACTAGTGACAATATACAGCCATATCGCACTGCTACTCGTGTGATATTGCGTTTATACAACAGTTCGATGGCATAATCATGTATATAAAACAGAAAATCAAACACAGAGAGTCTAAAAACCCTTTTGTATGAGGAACTACTTTCTTCCGCCATTCATTCACATCTGCAGCTGACGTCAAAACAGCAGAAACTAATATTTGAACGATTCTCGTGTAATATCTAGATCTAGTGTAATATCTAAAGTGATGAAAAAACAGGTTTTGCTCACAGTTAAGATTATAAGTCTGAACGACATGAAATGCCATCAGTCTACTACAGAGATTTCGCAGTATTTCTCAGTTGCAATCGGGAGATCACAATAATTAACCCTGAAAAAGTCAAAGCAGCACAGTCACTAGTAGATTACTGTTGTGTTTGTGATAAGGAAAAACATGTGGCCATTTCTTCTTTCTTTCTCTTTACTGAACTAGTCTGCAGTAACGAAAACAGGAGATGCGTTAGAATCAAACAGATAGCCAACCAAAAGGTAATTCAGGGTTATAAAAAGTGGCCACCACAAATGACATATATTCCTGATATTTGAGTCCGTCTCACACTCAATACTCTACAATTATTATGGTATAAATATAGCACTGCAACAAAAGAGAGATTGACTTAAGGCCATCACACACCGGATGCACCGCAACATGGCGCGCACATGACAGTTGAAAGTATCACACACCAGACGCGCACATTCGCATGTTATTTCAAATGAAACTATTCAGATGGCGCTCTGTGGCGCGGCAGAAAGATGAACACTGTCCTGAGCCGGTGTGTGTGACCTGATAGAAACCTATGTTTAGAATTCTGAAATGTATGTGGTGCGCTGCCTAGCGGCGCTTCTGGTGTTTGACTCTCTTTAGAATGTCACTTACCAATTTTTTTATGTTTTGATCAGCTGTAATTTGAAAATTCGCCGATCTTATCTCCTCTAAGGGCTTATTATGCAGTCTCTTGTCATCTTGTGGATTGACGTCAACCGTCTTCCCTCTGCTCAGTATGACAGGCTGATGGATATTGATGCGCTGTCTCTCAGTAATTATAAGTATTTAGGCACTATCCTAATAAATAAACTGCATAAGGGGGTAGGTCGCGGATATAACTGAGGACGCGGGTGGGGAGGGAGGTGTCGCGGACGCTGCCCTCTAATCTGCCACCTCTATGGACGCGCCGGCCCTGCATTCATGTTTAGTCACATCTCCGGAGTTTCTCTGTCCAGCGTTCATTGGAGTTTTAGTCCACATGTTTGGATAAAAATTGGCATGTTGTGCTCTTTGCCAAAAAATGAATGAATAAATAAATAAATGTTAAAAATAAGAAAAAAAAATTTATAAAAAGAAAGAAATAACGCAGCTGTGAGGGCAAAACGGGGGCCAACCCGGAACTAATAAGGTGTATCTAATCAAGTGGCCGGTGAGCATCTATATATAGTAGTCTAGGGCTTCACAAGTCTGCTTTGAAGTTTCCCAAGCATCGGCTGCTTTTACTGCCATTAAAATGTTGTCATCGTAAGTTTGAATCTTGGCCTACACACTTAAGACAAGGGGGCTGTTCCTCTCGGTGTTGTGTCAATGCGAGTCATGCTGCGCTCGGTTCCTGCTGATTTTTAAATAGCCTGATTTTGACTGCGACATTCGCTTACGGCCATACCACCCTGAGCACGCCCGATCTCGTCCGATCTCGGAAGCTAAGCAGGGTCGGGCCTGGTTAGTACTTGGATGGGAGACCGCCTGGGAATACCAGGTGCTGTAAGCTTTTGGTTCGCCTTCATTTGTCAGCTAATACCCTTCTCCATGTGCCAGCTTTGCTGCTAGCATCTAAAGCAGGGGTGTCCAAACTCGGTCCTGGAGGGCCGGTGTCCTGCAGATTTTAGCTCCAACTTGCCTCAACACACCTGCACGGATGTTTCTAGAAAGCCTAGTAAGTGCTTGATTAGCTAGCCCAGGTGTGTCTGATTGGGGTTGGAACTAAACTTTGCAGGACACCGGCCCTCCAGGACCGAGCTTGGACATGCCTGATCTAAAGACTTTAAATTCGATTGCTTACTTACAATTGCTTTTCTCTGAGACTTCTGTCTGTCTCAGAGCAGCAAGGGAAAGCCAGGCTGTGTCATTCTCTTTCCTCCTCCAGGGGGCAATAAAGAGGCTTATTCTCCCACCTCTCAAAAGCAACACGCAGGGAAACTGTTTAGTGCTACAAGCTCCTCAGCTTAAGCTATAGCCCCACACAGGTTTCCAAAGTTGTTGGGGCCCGAAGCCCATACATACAATTTATTTACAAAAAGTATCCCCAGACATTGCAAGCTAACATTATAGTAATTTAACCTCACTCATTAGCACGCTCATTGACATTTTCATGGTCTACTGATGTGCCTTCGCGAAGTGCACACAAATGGATAAAACATTGAACCTTTTCAAGTCCTATATTTTATTTGTTTTCATTTTTAAATCAATAGCATGCAGGGCGTCGGGGGCCTTGTTAAGATCATTATATGAACAACTCCAATTCATTTGACGACATCAATTGCACTGTAAAAAAAAATCCTTAAAAAATGCAGTTTTCCGTATTTTATGTTTTTGTCTATTGTTATTTATTTCCCCCCGTTTATTTATGCTTTTGAATTGCATTATGGGACCTTGATCTTTCTTCCAACATCTTGTAACCTTGAAAAGTTCGAAAAAGTGACTTTTATTGCCATGTTTAATACTTGAAAAGTGGTATATTGTCTGGGTTGGTGTTGTAAATTCTGCTACAAAAACCAATGCATGCTATTTTCCATACTTTTCCTCTATGTTATCTCGTGTACGTTCTAGTATGTCAAACTGCAACACTGTCTGTAAAGGTTACTTAAAAGTATAGAGTTGAATTTTCAACATCAAAAGTCGACAGAGCACAGATCAGGGCCCCGTGATGCAATTCACAACCATAAATAAAAGGGAAACACTTGTGATCACAATATTCTGTTAACTGACCGGTTTTTATTTATTTATTTATTTTTTCTCATGTACACTTGCTCCGTCAAAAAGCGAAATAACTCTTTTACAAGGTCCATAAAAAATGGCGTGATGTTAACCTAGGCCTTTTACCCAATATCAAAATAGAATTTAGCTCATTTCACACACAAAAATCGCCGGCGGCAAATGCGTTAAATGCAAGCTGATGGACAATTGATCATTGCTTCTGATTAAACTCTGGCCCGTGACCGTTTTCACGTGCTGTCAGGTGTGCAAAATTAGCAATCTGTACCATGACAAACATGACATTTGTTGTACTGAAAAACAGCACTCACGTTGTGCTCTTTGCCAAAAAATGAACCAATAAATAAATAAATGTTAAAAATAAGTAAAAAAAAAAAAAGAGAAAGAAATAACGCAGCTGTGAGGGCAAAACGGGGGGCCAACCCAAAACTAATAAGGTGTATCTAATCAAGTGGCCGGTGAGCATCTATATATAGTAGTCTAGGGCTTCACAAGTCTGCTTTGAAGTTTCCCAAGCATCGGCTGCTTTTACTGCCATTAAAATGTTGTCATCGTAAGTTTGAATCTTGGCCTACACACTTAAGACAAGGGGGCTGTTCCTCTCGGTGTTGTGTCAATGCGAGTCATGCTGCGCTCGGTTCCTGCTGATTTTTAAATAGCCTGATTTTGACTGCGACATTCGCTTACGGCCATACCACCCTGAGCACGCCCGATCTCGTCCGATCTCGGAAGCTAAGCAGGGTCGGGCCTGGTTAGTACTTGGATGGGAGACCGCCTGGGAATACCAGGTGCTGTAAGCTTTTGGTTCGCCTTCATTTGTCAGCTAATACCCTTCTCCATGTGCCAGCTTTGCTGCTAGCATCTAAAGACTTTAAATTCGATTGCTTACATACAATTGCTTTTCTCTGAGACTTCTGTCTGTCTCAGAGCAGCAAGGGAAAGCCAGGCTGTGTCATTCTCTTTCCTCCTCCAGGGGGCGATAAAGAGGCTTATTCTCCCACCTCTCAAAAGCAACACGCAGGGAAACTGTTTAGTGCTACAAGCTCCTCAGCTTAAGCTATAGCCCCACACAGGTTTCCAAAGTTGTTGGGGCCCGAAGCCCATACATACAATTTATTTACAAAAAGTATCCCCAGACATTGCAAGCTAACATTATAGTAATTTAACCTCACTCATTAGCACGCTCATTGACATTTTCATGGTCTACTGATGTGCCTTCGCGAAGTGCACACAAATGGATAAAACATTGAACCTTTTCAAGTCCTATATTTTATTTGTTTTCATTTTTAAATCAATAGCATGCAGGGCGTCAGACAGGGGGCCTTGTTAAGATCATTATATGAACAACTCCAATTCATTTGACGACATCAATTGCACTGTAAAAAAAAATCCTTAAAAAAATGCAGTTTTCCGTATTTTATGTTTTTGTCTATTGTTATTTATTTCCCCCCGTTTATTTATGCTTTTGAATTGCATTATGGGACCTTGATCTTTCTTCCAACATCTTGTAACCTTGAAAAGTTCGAAAAAGTGACTTTTATTGCCATGTTTAATACTTGAAAAGTGGTATATTGTCTGGGTTGGTGTTGTAAATTCTGCTACAAAAACCAATGCATGCTATTTTCCATACTTTTCCTCTATGTTATCTCGTGTACGTTCTAGTATGTCAAACTGCAACATTGTCTGTAAAGGTTACTTAAAAGTATAGAGTTGAATTTTCAACATCAAAAGTCGACAGAGCACAGATCAGGGCCCCGTGATGCAATTCACAACCATAAATAAAAGGGAAACACTTGTGATCACAATATTCTGTTAACTGACCGGTTTTTATTTATTTATTTATTTTTTCTCATGTACACTTGCTCCGTCAAAAAGCGAAATAACTCTTTTACAAGGTCCATAAAAAATGGCGTGATGTTAACCTAGGCCTTTTACCCAATATCAAAATAGAATTTAGCTCATTTCACACACAAAAATCGCCGGCGGCAAATGCGTTAAATGCAAGCTGATGGACAATTGATCATTGCTTCTGATTAAACTCTGGCCCGTGACCGTTTTCACGTGCTGTCAGGTGTGCAAAATTAGCAATCTGTACCATGACAAACATGACATTTGTTGTACTGAAAAACAGCACTCACGTTGTGCTCTTTGCCAAAAAATGAACCAATAAATAAATAAATGTTAAAAATAAGTAAAAAAAAAAAAAAAGAAAGAAATAACGCAGCTGTGAGGGCAAAACGGGGGGCCAACCCAAAACTAATAAGGTGTATCTAATCAAGTGGCCGGTGAGCATCTATATATAGTAGTCTAGGGCTTCACAAGTCTGCTTTGAAGTTTCCCAAGCATCGGCTGCTTTTACTGCCATTAAAATGTTGTCATCGTAAGTTTGAATCTTGGCCTACACACTTAAGACAAGGGAGCTGTTCCTCTCGGTGTTGTGTCAATGCGAGTCATGCTGCGCTCGGTTCCTGCTGATTTTTAAATAGCCTGATTTTGACTGCGACATTCGCTTACGGCCATACCACCCTGAGCACGCCCGATCTCGTCCGATCTCGGAAGCTAAGCAGGGTCGGGCCTGGTTAGTACTTGGATGGGAGACCGCCTGGGAATACCAGGTGCTGTAAGCTTTTGGTTCGCCTTCATTTGTCAGCTAATACCCTTCTCCATGTGCCAGCTTTGCTGCTAGCATCTAAAGACTTTAAATTCGATTGCTTACATACAATTGCTTTTCTCTGAGACTTCTGTCTGTCTCAGAGCAGCAAGGGAAAGCCAGGCTGTGTCATTCTCTTTCCTCCTCCAGGGGGCGATAAAGAGGCTTATTCTCCCACCTCTCAAAAGCAACACGCAGGGAAACTGTTTAGTGCTACAAGCTCCTCAGCTTAAGCTATAGCCCCACACAGGTTTCCAAAGTTGTTGGGGCCCGAAGCCCATACATACAATTTATTTACAAAAAGTATCCCCAGACATTGCAAGCTAACATTATAGTAATTTAACCTCACTCATTAGCACGCTCATTGACATTTTCATGGTCTACTGATGTGCCTTCGCGAAGTGCACACAAATGGATAAAACATTGAACCTTTTCAAGTCCTATATTTTATTTGTTTTCATTTTTAAATCAATAGCATGCAGGGCGTCAGACAGGGGGCCTTGTTAAGATCATTATATGAACAACTCCAATTCATTTGACGACATCAATTGCACTGTAAAAAAAAAATCCTTAAAAAAATGCAGTTTTCCTTTTTATGTTTTTGTCTATTGTTATTTATTTCACCCCGTTTATTTATGCTTTTGAATTGCATTATGGGACCTTGATCTTTCTTCCAACATCTTGTAACCTTGAAAAGTTCGAAAAAGTGACTTTTATTGCCATGTTTAATACTTGAAAAGTGGTATATTGTCTGGGTTGGTGTTGTAAATTCCGCTCCAAAAACCAATGCATGCTATTTTCCATACTTTTCCTCTATGTTATCTTGTGTACGTTCTAGTATGTCAAACTGCAACACTGTCTGTAAAGGTTACTTAAAAGTATAGAGTTGAATTTTCAACATCAAAAGTAGACAGAGCACAGATCAGGGCCCCGTGATGCAATTCACAACCATAAATAAAAGGGAAACACTTGTGAATCACAATATTCTGTTAACTGACCGGTTTTTATTTATTTATTTATTTATTTTTTCTCATGTACACTTGCTCCGTCAAAAAGCGAAATAACTTTTTTACAAGGTCCATAAAAAATGGCGTGATGTTAACCTAGGCCTTTTATCCAATATCAAAATAGAATTTAGCTCATTTCACACACAAAAATCGCCGGCGGCAAATGCGTTAAATGCAAGCTGATGGACAATTGATCATTGCTTCTGATTAAACTCTGGCCCGTGACCGTTTTCACGTGCTGTCGGGTGTGCAAAATTAGCAATCTGTACCATGACAAACATGACATTTGTTGTACTGAAAAACAGCACTCACGTTGTGCTCTTTGCCAAAAAATGAACCAATAAATAAATAAATGTTAAAAATAATTTAAAAAAAAAAAAAAAAGAAAGAAATAACGCAGCTGTGAGGGCAAAACGGGGGGCCAACCCAAAACTAATAAGGTGTATCTAATCAAGTGGCCGGTGAGCATCTATATATAGTAGTCTAGGGCTTCACAAGTCTGCTTTGAAGTTTCCCAAGCATCGGCTGCTTTTACTGCCATTAAAATGTTGTCATCGTAAGTTTGAATCTTGGCCTACACACTTAAGACAAGGGGGCTGTTCCTCTCGGTGTTGTGTCAATGCGAGTCATGCTGCGCTCGGTTCCTGCTGATTTTTAAATAGCCTGATTTTGACTGCGACATTCGCTTACGGCCATACCACCCTGAGCACGCCCGATCTCGTCCGATCTCGGAAGCTAAGCAGGGTCGGGCCTGGTTAGTACTTGGATGGGAGACCGCCTGGGAATACCAGGTGCTGTAAGCTTTTGGTTCGCCTTCATTTGTCAGCTAATACCCTTCTCCATGTGCCAGCTTTGCTGCTAGCATCTAAAGCAGGGGTGTCCAAACTCGGTCCTGGAGGGCCGGTGTCCTGCAGATTTTAGCTCCAACTTGCCTCAACACACCTGCACGGATGTTTCTAGAAAGCCTAGTAAGTGCTTGATTAGCTAGCCCAGGTGTGTCTGATTGGGGTTGGAACTAAACTTTGCAGGACACCGGCCCTCCAGGACCGAGCTTGGACATGCCTGATCTAAAGACTTTAAATTCGATTGCTTACTTACAATTGCTTTTCTCTGAGACTTCTGTCTGTCTCAGAGCAGCAAGGGAAAGCCAGGCTGTGTCATTCTCTTTCCTCCTCCAGGGGGCAATAAAGAGGCTTATTCTCCCACCTCTCAAAAGCAACACGCAGGGAAACTGTTTAGTGCTACAAGCTCCTCAGCTTAAGCTATAGCCCCACACAGGTTTCCAAAGTTGTTGGGGCCCGAAGCCCATACATACAATTTATTTACAAAAAGTATCCCCAGACATTGCAAGCTAACATTATAGTAATTTAACCTCACTCATTAGCACGCTCATTGACATTTTCATGGTCTACTGATGTGCCTTCGCGAAGTGCACACAAATGGATAAAACATTGAACCTTTTCAAGTCCTATATTTTATTTGTTTTCATTTTTAAATCAATAGCATGCAGGGCGTCGGGGGCCTTGTTAAGATCATTATATGAACAACTCCAATTCATTTGACGACATCAATTGCACTGTAAAAAAAAATCCTTAAAAAAATGCAGTTTTCCGTATTTTATGTTTTTGTCTATTGTTATTTATTTCCCCCCGTTTATTTATGCTTTTGAATTGCATTATGGGACCTTGATCTTTCTTCCAACATCTTGTAACCTTGAAAAGTTCGAAAAAGTGACTTTTATTGCCATGTTTAATACTTGAAAAGTGGTATATTGTCTGGGTTGGTGTTGTAAATTCCGCTCCAAAAACCAATGCATGCTATTTTCCATACTTTTCCTCTATGTTATCTTGTGTACGTTCTAGTATGTCAAACTGCAACACTGTCTGTAAAGGTTACTTAAAAGTATAGAGTTGAATTTTCAACATCAAAAGTAGACAGAGCACAGATCAGGGCCCCGTGATGCAATTCACAACCATAAATAAAAGGGAAACACTTGTGAATCACAATATTCTGTTAACTGACCGGTTTTTATTTATTTATTTATTTTTTCTCATGTACACTTGCTCCGTCAAAAAGCGAAATAACTTTTTTACAAGGTCCATAAAAAATGGCGTGATGTTAACCTAGGCCTTTTATCCAATATCAAAATAGAATTTAGCTCATTTCACACACAAAAATCGCCGGCGGCAAATGCGTTAAATGCAAGCTGATGGACAATTGATCATTGCTTCTGATTAAACTCTGGCCCGTGACCGTTTTCACGTGCTGTCGGGTGTGCAAAATTAGCAATCTGTACCATGACAAACATGACATTTGTTGTACTGAAAAACAGCACTCACGTTGTGCTCTTTGCCAAAAAAATGAACCAATAAATAAATAAATGTTAAAAATAATTAAAAAAAAAAAAAAAAGAAAGAAATAACGCAGCTGTGAGGGCAAAACGGGGGGCCAACCCAAAACTAATAAGGTGTATCTAATCAAGTGGCCGGTGAGCATCTATATATAGTAGTCTAGGGCTTCACAAGTCTGCTTTGAAGTTTCCCAAGCATCGGCTGCTTTTACTGCCATTAAAATGTTGTCATCGTAAGTTTGAATCTTGGCCTACACACTTAAGACAAGGGGGCTGTTCCTCTCGGTGTTGTGTCAATGCGAGTCATGCTGCGCTCGGTTCCTGCTGATTTTTAAATAGCCTGATTTTGACTGCGACATTCGCTTACGGCCATACCACCCTGAGCACGCCCGATCTCGTCCGATCTCGGAAGCTAAGCAGGGTCGGGCCTGGTTAGTACTTGGATGGGAGACCGCCTGGGAATACCAGGTGCTGTAAGCTTTTGGTTCGCCTTCATTTGTCAGCTAATACCCTTCTCCATGTGCCAGCTTTGCTGCTAGCATCTAAAGCAGGGGTGTCCAAACTCGGTCCTGGAGGGCCGGTGTCCTGCAGATTTTAGCTCCAACTTGCCTCAACACACCTGCACGGATGTTTCTAGAAAGCCTAGTAAGTGCTTGATTAGCTAGCCCAGGTGTGTCTGATTGGGGTTGGAACTAAACTTTGCAGGACACCGGCCCTCCAGGACCGAGCTTGGACATGCCTGATCTAAAGACTTTAAATTCGATTGCTTACTTACAATTGCTTTTCTCTGAGACTTCTGTCTGTCTCAGAGCAGCAAGGGAAAGCCAGGCTGTGTCATTCTCTTTCCTCCTCCAGGGGGCAATAAAGAGGCTTATTCTCCCACCTCTCAAAAGCAACACGCAGGGAAACTGTTTAGTGCTACAAGCTCCTCCGCTTAAGCTATAGCCCCACACAGGTTTCCAAAGTTGTTGGGGCCCGAAGCCCATACATACAATTTATTTACAAAAAGTATCCCCAGACATTGCAAGCTAACATTATAGTAATTTAACCTCACTCATTAGCACGCTCATTGACATTTTCATGGTCTACTGATGTGCCTTCGCGAAGTGCACACAAATGGATAAAACATTGAACCTTTTCAAGTCCTATATTTTATTTGTTTTCATTTTTAAATCAATAGCATGCAGGGTGTCGGGGGCCTTGTTAAGATCATTATATGAACAACTCCAATTCATTTGACGACATCAATTGCACTGTAAAAAAAAAATCCTTAAAAAAATGCAGTTTTACGTATTTTATGTTTTTGTCTATTGTTATTTATTTCCCCCCGTTTATTTATGCTTTTGAATTGCATTATGGGACCTTGATCTTTCTTCCAACATCTTGTAACCTTGAAAAGTTCGAAAAAGTGACTTTTATTGCCATGTTTAATACTTGAAAAGTGGTATATTGTCTGGGTTGGTGTTGTAAATTCGGCTACAAAAACCAATGCATGCTATTTTCCATACTTTTCCTCTATGTTATCTCGTGTACGTTCTAGTATGTCAAACTGCAACACTGTCTGTAAAGGTTACTTAAAAGTATAGAGTTGAATTTTCAACATCAAAAGTCGACAGAGCACAGATCAGGGCCCCGTGATGCAATTCACAACCATAAATAAAAGGGAAACACTTGTGATCACAATATTCTGTTAACTGACCGGTTTTTATTTATTTATTTATTTTTTCTCATGTACACTTGCTCCGTCAAAAAGCGAAATAACTCTTTTACAAGGTCCATAAAAAATGGCGTGATGTTAACCTAGGCCTTTTACCCAATATCAAAATAGAATTTAGCTCATTTCACACACAAAAATCGCCGGCGGCAAATGCGTTAAATGCAAGCTGATGGACAATTGATCATTGCTTCTGATTAAACTCTGGCCCGTGACCGTTTTCACGTGCTGTCAGGTGTGCAAAATTAGCAATCTGTACCATGACAAACATGACATTTGTTGTACTGAAAAACAGCACTCACGTTGTGCTCTTTGCCAAAAAATGAACCAATAAATAAATAAATGTTAAAAATAAGTAAAAAAAAAAAAAAAGAAAGAAATAACGCAGCTGTGAGGGCAAAACGGGGGGCCAACCCAAAACTAATAAGGTGTATCTAATCAAGTGGCCGGTGAGCATCTATATATAGTAGTCTAGGGCTTCACAAGTCTGCTTTGAAGTTTCCCAAGCATCGGCTGCTTTTACTGCCATTAAAATGTTGTCATCGTAAGTTTGAATCTTGGCCTACACACTTAAGACAAGGGGGCTGTTCCTCTCGGTGTTGTGTCAATGCGAGTCATGCTGCGCTCGGTTCCTGCTGATTTTTAAATAGCCTGATTTTGACTGCGACATTCGCTTACGGCCATACCACCCTGAGCACGCCCGATCTCGTCCGATCTCGGAAGCTAAGCAGGGTCGGGCCTGGTTAGTACTTGGATGGGAGACCGCCTGGGAATACCAGGTGCTGTAAGCTTTTGGTTCGCCTTCATTTGTCAGCTAATACCCTTCTCCATGTGCCAGCTTTGCTGCTAGCATCTAAAGACTTTAAATTCGATTGCTTACATACAATTGCTTTTCTCTGAGACTTCTGTCTGTCTCAGAGCAGCAAGGGAAAGCCAGGCTGTGTCATTCTCTTTCCTCCTCCAGGGGGCGATAAAGAGGCTTATTCTCCCACCTCTCAAAAGCAACACGCAGGGAAACTGTTTAGTGCTACAAGCTCCTCAGCTTAAGCTATAGCCCCACACAGGTTTCCAAAGTTGTTGGGGCCCGAAGCCCATACATACAATTTATTTACAAAAAGTATCCCCAGACATTGCAAGCTAACATTATAGTAATTTAACCTCACTCATTAGCACGCTCATTGACATTTTCATGGTCTACTGATGTGCCTTCGCGAAGTGCACACAAATGGATAAAACATTGAACCTTTTCAAGTCCTATATTTTATTTGTTTTCATTTTTAAATCAATAGCATGCAGGGTGTCGGGGGCCTTGTTAAGATCATTATATGAACAACTCCAATTCATTTGACGACATCAATTGCACTGTAAAAAAAAATCCTTAAAAAAATGCAGTTTTCCGTATTTTATGTTTTTGTCTATTGTTATTTATTTCCCCCCGTTTATTTATGCTTTTGAATTGCATTATGGGACCTTGATCTTTCTTCCAACATCTTGTAACCTTGAAAAGTTCGAAAAAGTGACTTTTATTGCCATGTTTAATACTTGAAAAGTGGTATATTGTCTGGGTTGGTGTTGTAAATTCTGCTACAAAAACCAATGCATGCTATTTTCCATACTTTTCCTCTATGTTATCTCGTGTACGTTCTAGTATGTCAAACTGCAACACTGTCTGTAAAGGTTACTTAAAAGTATAGAGTTGAATTTTCAACATCAAAAGTCGACAGAGCACAGATCAGGGCCCCGTGATGCAATTCACAACCATAAATAAAAGGGAAACACTTGTGATCACAATATTCTGTTAACTGACCGGTTTTTATTTATTTATTTATTTTTTCTCATGTACACTTGCTCCGTCAAAAAGCGAAATAACTTTTTTACAAGGTCCATAAAAAATGGCGTGATGTTAACCTAGGCCTTTTATCCAATATCAAAATAGAATTTAGCTCATTTCACACACAAAAATCGCCGGCGGCAAATGCGTTAAATGCAAGCTGATGGACAATTGATCATTGCTTCTGATTAAACTCTGGCCCGTGACCGTTTTCACGTGCTGTCAGGGTGTGCAAAATTAGCAATCTGTACCATGACAAACATGACATTTGTTGTACTGAAAAACAGCACTCACGTTGTGCTCTTTGCCAAAAAATGAACCAATAAATAAATAAATGTTAAAAATAAGTAAAAAAAAAAAAAAAGAAAGAAATAACGCAGCTGTGAGGGCAAAACGGGGGGCCAACCCAAAACTAATAAGGTGTATCTAATCAAGTGGCCGGTGAGCATCTATATATAGTAGTCTAGGGCTTCACAAGTCTGCTTTGAAGTTTCCCAAGCATCGGCTGCTTTTACTGCCATTAAAATGTTGTCATCGTAAGTTTGAATCTTGGCCTACACACTTAAGACAAGGGGGCTGTTCCTCTCGGTGTTGTGTCAATGCGAGTCATGCTGCGCTCGGTTCCTGCTGATTTTTAAATAGCCTGATTTTGACTGCGACATTCGCTTACGGCCATACCACCCTGAGCACGCCCGATCTCGTCCGATCTCGGAAGCTAAGCAGGGTCGGGCCTGGTTAGTACTTGGATGGGAGACCGCCTGGGAATACCAGGTGCTGTAAGCTTTTGGTTCGCCTTCATTTGTCAGCTAATACCCTTCTCCATGTGCCAGCTTTGCTGCTAGCATCTAAAGCAGGGGTGTCCAAACTCGGTCCTGGAGGGCCGGTGTCCTGCAGATTTTAGCTCCAACTTGCCTCAACACACCTGCACGGATGTTTCTAGAAAGCCTAGTAAGTGCTTGATTAGCTAGCCCAGGTGTGTCTGATTGGGGTTGGAACTAAACTTTGCAGGACACCGGCCCTCCAGGACCGAGCTTGGACATGCCTGATCTAAAGACTTTAAATTCGATTGCTTACTTACAATTGCTTTTCTCTGAGACTTCTGTCTGTCTCAGAGCAGCAAGGGAAAGCCAGGCTGTGTCATTCTCTTTCCTCCTCCAGGGGGCGATAAAGAGGCTTATTCTCCCACCTCTCAAAAGCAACACGCAGGGAAACTGTTTAGTGCTACAAGCTCCTCCGCTTAAGCTATAGCCCCACACAGGTTTCCAAAGTTGTTGGGGCCCGAAGCCCATACATACAATTTATTTACAAAAAGTATCCCCAGACATTGCAAGCTAACATTATAGTAATTTAACCTCACTCATTAGCACGCTCATTGACATTTTCATGGTCTACTGATGTGCCTTCGCGAAGTGCACACAAATGGATAAAACATTGAACCTTTTCAAGTCCTATATTTTATTTGTTTTCATTTTTAAATCAATAGCATGCAGGGTGTCGGGGGCCTTGTTAAGATCATTATATGAACAACTCCAATTCATTTGACGACATCAATTGCACTGTAAAAAAAAAATCCTTAAAAAAATGCAGTTTTCCGTATTTTATGTTTTTGTCTATTGTTATTTATTTCCCCCCGTTTATTTATGCTTTTGAATTGCATTATGGGACCTTGATCTTTCTTCCAACATCTTGTAACCTTGAAAAGTTCGAAAAAGTGACTTTTATTGCCATGTTTAATACTTGAAAAGTGGTATATTGTCTGGGTTGGTGTTGTAAATTCGGCTACAAAAACCAATGCATGCTATTTTCCATACTTTTCCTCTATGTTATCTCGTGTACGTTCTAGTATGTCAAACTGCAACACTGTCTGTAAAGGTTACTTAAAAGTATAGAGTTGAATTTTCAACATCAAAAGTCGACAGAGCACAGATCAGGGCCCCGTGATGCAATTCACAACCATAAATAAAAGGGAAACACTTGTGATCACAATATTCTGTTAACTGACCGGTTTTTATTTATTTATTTATTTTTTCTCATGTACACTTGCTCCGTCAAAAAGCGAAATAACTCTTTTACAAGGTCCATAAAAAATGGCGTGATGTTAACCTAGGCCTTTTACCCAATATCAAAATAGAATTTAGCTCATTTCACACACAAAAATCGCCGGCGGCAAATGCGTTAAATGCAAGCTGATGGACAATTGATCATTGCTTCTGATTAAACTCTGGCCCGTGACCGTTTTCACGTGCTGTCAGGTGTGCAAAATTAGCAATCTGTACCATGACAAACATGACATTTGTTGTACTGAAAAACAGCACTCACGTTGTGCTCTTTGCCAAAAAATGAACCAATAAATAAATAAATGTTAAAAATAAGTAAAAAAAAAAAAAAAAGAAAGAAATAACGCAGCTGTGAGGGCAAAACGGGGGGCCAACCCAAAACTAATAAGGTGTATCTAATCAAGTGGCCGGTGAGCATCTATATATAGTAGTCTAGGGCTTCACAAGTCTGCTTTGAAGTTTCCCAAGCATCGGCTGCTTTTACTGCCATTAAAATGTTGTCATCGTAAGTTTGAATCTTGGCCTACACACTTAAGACAAGGGGGCTGTTCCTCTCGGTGTTGTGTCAATGCGAGTCATGCTGCGCTCGGTTCCTGCTGATTTTTAAATAGCCTGATTTTGACTGCGACATTCGCTTACGGCCATACCACCCTGAGCACGCCCGATCTCGTCCGATCTCGGAAGCTAAGCAGGGTCGGGCCTGGTTAGTACTTGGATGGGAGACCGCCTGGGAATACCAGGTGCTGTAAGCTTTTGGTTCGCCTTCATTTGTCAGCTAATACCCTTCTCCATGTGCCAGCTTTGCTGCTAGCATCTAAAGACTTTAAATTCGATTGCTTACATACAATTGCTTTTCTCTGAGACTTCTGTCTGTCTCAGAGCAGCAAGGGAAAGCCAGGCTGTGTCATTCTCTTTCCTCCTCCAGGGGGCGATAAAGAGGCTTATTCTCCCACCTCTCAAAAGCAACACGCAGGGAAACTGTTTAGTGCTACAAGCTCCTCAGCTTAAGCTATAGCCCCACACAGGTTTCCAAAGTTGTTGGGGCCCGAAGCCCATACATACAATTTATTTACAAAAAGTATCCCCAGACATTGCAAGCTAACATTATAGTAATTTAACCTCACTCATTAGCACGCTCATTGACATTTTCATGGTCTACTGATGTGCCTTCGCGAAGTGCACACAAATGGATAAAACATTGAACCTTTTCAAGTCCTATATTTTATTTGTTTTCATTTTTAAATCAATAGCATGCAGGGCGTCGGGGGCCTTGTTAAGATCATTATATGAACAACTCCAATTCATTTGACGACATCAATTGCACTGTAAAAAAAAAATCCTTAAAAAAATGCAGTTTTCCTTTTTATGTTTTTGTCTATTGTTATTTATTTCACCCCGTTTATTTATGCTTTTGAATTGCATTATGGGACCTTGATCTTTCTTCCAACATCTTGTAACCTTGAAAAGTTCGAAAAAGTGACTTTTATTGCCATGTTTAATACTTGAAAAGTGGTATATTGTCTGGGTTGGTGTTGTAAATTCTGCTACAAAAACCAATGCATGCTATTTTCCATACTTTTCCTCTATGTTATCTCGTGTACGTTCTAGTATGTCAAACTGCAACACTGTCTGTAAAGGTTACTTAAAAGTATAGAGTTGAATTTTCAACATCAAAAGTCGACAGAGCACAGATCAGGGCCCCGTGATGCAATTCACAACCATAAATAAAAGGGAAACACTTGTGATCACAATATTCTGTTAACTGACCGGTTTTTATTTATTTATTTATTTTTTCTCATGTACACTTGCTCCGTCAAAAAGCGAAATAACTCTTTTACAAGGTCCATAAAAAATGGCGTGATGTTAACCTAGGCCTTTTACCCAATATCAAAATAGAATTTAGCTCATTTCACACACAAAAATCGCCGGCGGCAAATGCGTTAAATGCAAGCTGATGGACAATTGATCATTGCTTCTGATTAAACTCTGGCCCGTGACCGTTTTCACGTGCTGTCGGGTGTGCAAAATTAGCAATCTGTACCATGACAAACATGACATTTGTTGTACTGAAAAACAGCACTCACGTTGTGCTCTTTGCCAAAAAATGAACCAATAAATAAATAAATGTTAAAAATAAGTAAAAAAAAAAAAAAAGAGAAAGAAATAACGCAGCTGTGAGGGCAAAACGGGGGGCCAACCCAAAACTAATAAGGTGTATCTAATCAAGTGGCCGGTGAGCATCTATATATAGTAGTCTAGGGCTTCACAAGTCTGCTTTGAAGTTTCCCAAGCATCGGCTGCTTTTACTGCCATTAAAATGTTGTCATCGTAAGTTTGAATCTTGGCCTACACACTTAAGACAAGGGGGCTGTTCCTCTCGGTGTTGTGTCAATGCGAGTCATGCTGCGCTCGGTTCCTGCTGATTTTTAAATAGCCTGATTTTGACGGCGACATTCGCTTACGGCCATACCACCCTGAGCACGCCCGATCTCGTCCGATCTCGGAAGCTAAGCAGGGTCGGGCCTGGTTAGTACTTGGATGGGAGACCGCCTGGGAATACCAGGTGCTGTAAGCTTTTGGTTCGCCTTCATTTGTCAGCTAATACCCTTCTCCATGTGCCAGCTTTGCTGCTAGCATCTAAAGACTTTAAATTCGATTGCTTACATTACAATTGCTTTTCTCTGAGACTTCTGTCTGTCTCAGAGCAGCAAGGGAAAGCCAGGCTGTGTCATTCTCTTTCCTCCTCCAGGGGGCGAATAAAGAGGCTTATTCTCCCACCTCTCAAAAGCAACACGCAGGGAAACTGTTAGTGCTACAAGCTCCTCAGCTTAAGCTATAGCCCCACACAGGTTTCCAAAGTTGTTGGGGCCCGAAGCCCATACATACAATTTATTTACAAAAAGTATCCCCAGACATTGCAAGCTAACATTATAGTAATTTAACCTCACTCATTAGCACGCTCATTGACATTTTCATGGTCTACTGATGTGCCTTCGCGAAGTGCACACAAATGGATAAAACATTGAACCTTTTCAAGTCCTATATTTTATTTGTTTTCATTTTTAAATCAATAGCATGCAGGGCGTCAGACAGGGGGCCTTGTTAAGATCATTATATGAACAACTCCAATTCATTTGACGACATCAATTGCACTGTAAAAAAAAATCCTTAAAAAAATGCAGTTTTCCTTTTTATGTTTTTGTCTATTGTTATTTATTTCACCCCGTTTATTTATGCTTTTGAATTGCATTATGGGACCTTGATCTTTCTTCCAACATCTTGTAACCTTGAAAAGTTCGAAAAAGTGACTTTTATTGCCATGTTTAATACTTGAAAAGTGGTATATTGTCTGGGTTGGTGTTGTAAATTCCGCTACAAAAACCAATGCATGCTATTTTCCATACTTTTCCTCTATGTTATCTCGTGTACGTTCTAGTATGTCAAACTGCAACACTGTCTGTAAAGGTTACTTAAAAGTATAGAGTTGAATTTTCAACATCAAAAGTCGACAGAGCACAGATCAGGGCCCCGTGATGCAATTCACAACCATAAATAAAAGGGAAACACTTGTGATCACAATATTCTGTTAACTGACCGGTTTTTATTTATTTATTTATTTTTTCTCATGTACACTTGCTCCGTCAAAAAGCGAAATAACTCTTTTACAAGGTCCATAAAAAATGGCGTGATGTTAACCTAGGCCTTTTACCCAATATCAAAATAGAATTTAGCTCATTTCACACACAAAAATCGCCGGCGGCAAATGCGTTAAATGCAAGCTGATGGACAATTGATCATTGCTTCTGATTAAACTCTGGCCCGTGACCGTTTTCACGTGCTGTCAGGTGTGCAAAATTAGCAATCTGTACCATGACAAACATGACATTTGTTGTACTGAAAAACAGCACTCACGTTGTGCTCTTTGCCAAAAAATGAACCAATAAATAAATAAATGTTAAAAATAAGTAAAAAAAAAAAAAAGAGAAAGAAATAACGCAGCTGTGAGGGCAAAACGGGGGGCCAACCCAAAACTAATAAGGTGTATCTAATCAAGTGGCCGGTGAGCATCTATATATAGTAGTCTAGGGCTTCACAAGTCTGCTTTGAAGTTTCCCAAGCATCGGCTGCTTTTACTGCCATTAAAATGTTGTCATCGTAAGTTTGAATCTTGGCCTACACACTTAAGACAAGGGGGCTGTTCCTCTCGGTGTTGTGTCAATGCGAGTCATGCTGCGCTCGGTTCCTGCTGATTTTTAAATAGCCTGATTTTGACTGCGACATTCGCTTACGGCCATACCACCCTGAGCACGCCCGATCTCGTCCGATCTCGGAAGCTAAGCAGGGTCGGGCCTGGTTAGTACTTGGATGGGAGACCGCCTGGGAATACCAGGTGCTGTAAGCTTTTGGTTCGCCTTCATTTGTCAGCTAATACCCTTCTCCATGTGCCAGCTTTGCTGCTAGCATCTAAAGACTTTAAATTCGATTGCTTACTGACAATTGCTTTTCTCTGAGACTTCTGTCTGTCTCAGAGCAGCAAGGGAAAGCCAGGCTGTGTCATTCTCTTTCCTCCTCCAGGGGGCAATAAAGAGGCTTATTCTCCCACCTCTCAAAAGCAACACGCGGGGAAACTGTTTAGTGCTACAAGCTCCTCAGCTTAAGCTATAGCCCCACACAGGTTTCCAAAGTTGTTGGGGCCCGAAGCCCATACATACAATTTATTTACAAAAAGTATCCCCAGACATTGCAAGCTAACATTATAGTAATTTAACCTCACTCATTAGCACGCTCATTGACATTTTCATGGTCTACTGATGTGCCTTCGCGAAGTGCACACAAATGGATAAAACATTGAACCTTTTCAAGTCCTATATTTTATTTGTTTTCATTTTTAAATCAATAGCATGCAGGGTGTCGGGGGCCTTGTTAAGATCATTATATGAACAACTCCAATTCATTTGACGACATCAATTGCACTGTAAAAAAAAATCCTTAAAAAAATGCAGTTTTCCGTATTTTATGTTTTTGTCTATTGTTATTTATTTCCCCCCGTTTATTTATGCTTTTGAATTGCATTATGGGACCTTGATCTTTCTTCCAACATCTTGTAACCTTGAAAAGTTCGAAAAAGTGACTTTTATTGCCATGTTTAATACTTGAAAAGTGGTATATTGTCTGGGTTGGTGTTGTAAATTCTGCTACAAAAACCAATGCATGCTATTTTCCATACTTTTCCTCTATGTTATCTCGTGTACGTTCTAGTATGTCAAACTGCAACACTGTCTGTAAAGGTTACTTAAAAGTATAGAGTTGAATTTTCAACATCAAAAGTCGACAGAGCACAGATCAGGGCCCCGTGATGCAATTCACAACCATAAATAAAAGGGAAACACTTGTGATCACAATATTCTGTTAACTGACCGGTTTTTATTTATTTATTTATTTTTTCTCATGTACACTTGCTCCGTCAAAAAGCGAAATAACTCTTTTACAAGGTCCATAAAAAATGGCGTGATGTTAACCTAGGCCTTTTACCCAATATCAAAATAGAATTTAGCTCATTTCACACACAAAAATCGCCGGCGGCAAATGCGTTAAATGCAAGCTGATGGACAATTGATCATTGCTTCTGATTAAACTCTGGCCCGTGACCGTTTTCACGTGCTGTCAGGTGTGCAAAATTAGCAATCTGTACCATGACAAACATGACATTTGTTGTACTGAAAAACAGCACTCACGTTGTGCTCTTTGCCAAAAAATGAACCAATAAATAAATAAATGTTAAAAATAAGTAAAAAAAAAAAAAAAAGAAAGAAATAACGCAGCTGTGAGGGCAAAACGGGGGGCCAACCCAAAACTAATAAGGTGTATCTAATCAAGTGGCCGGTGAGCATCTATATATAGTAGTCTAGGGCTTCACAAGTCTGCTTTGAAGTTTCCCAAGCATCGGCTGCTTTT
Organism: Danio aesculapii; assembly: GCF_903798145.1. NCBI lineage: Eukaryota > Metazoa > Chordata > Actinopteri > Cypriniformes > Danionidae > Danio > Danio aesculapii. The sequence goes on from NC_079440.1 coordinate 42,950,691, forward strand.
ACTGCCATTAAAATGTTGTCATCGTAAGTTTGAATCTTGGCCTACACACTTAAGACAAGGGGGCTGTTCCTCTCGGTGTTGTGTCAATGCGAGTCATGCTGCGCTCGGTTCCTGCTGATTTTTAAATAGCCTGATTTTGACTGCGACATTCGCTTACGGCCATACCACCCTGAGCACGCCCGATCTCGTCCGATCTCGGAAGCTAAGCAGGGTCGGGCCTGGTTAGTACTTGGATGGGAGACCGCCTGGGAATACCAGGTGCTGTAAGCTTTTGGTTCGCCTTCATTTGTCAGCTAATACCCTTCTCCATGTGCCAGCTTTGCTGCTAGCATCTAAAGACTTTAAATTCGATTGCTTACTTACAATTGCTTTTCTCTGAGACTTCTGTCTGTCTCAGAGCAGCAAGGGAAAGCCAGGCTGTGTCATTCTCTTTCCTCCTCCAGGGGGCGATAAAGAGGCTTATTCTCCCACCTCTCAAAAGCAACACGCAGGGAAACTGTTTAGTGCTACAAGCTCCTCAGCTTAAGCTATAGCCCCACACAGGTTTCCAAAGTTGTTGGGGCCCGAAGCCCATACATACAATTTATTTACAAAAAGTATCCCCAGACATTGCAAGCTAACATTATAGTAATTTAACCTCACTCATTAGCACGCTCATTGACATTTTCATGGTCTACTGATGTGCCTTCGCGAAGTGCACACAAATGGATAAAACATTGAACCTTTTCAAGTCCTATATTTTATTTGTTTTCATTTTTAAATCAATAGCATGCAGGGCGTTAGACAGGGGGCCTTGTTAAGATCATTATATGAACAACTCCAATTCATTTGACGACATCAATTGCACTGTAAAAAAAAATCCTTAAAAAAATGCAGTTTTCCGTATTTTATGTTTTTGTCTATTGTTATTTATTTCCCCCCGTTTATTTATGCTTTTGAATTGCATTATGGGACCTTGATCTTTCTTCCAACATCTTGTAACCTTGAAAAGTTCGAAAAAGTGACTTTTATTGCCATGTTTAATACTTGAAAAGTGGTATATTGTCTGGGTTGGTGTTGTAAATTCTGCTACAAAAACCAATGCATGCTATTTTCCATACTTTTCCTCTGTGTTATCTCGTGTACGTTCTAGTATGTCAAACTGCAACACTGTCTGTAAAGGTTACTTAAAAGTATAGAGTTGAATTTTCAACATCAAAAGTCGACAGAGCACAGATCAGGGCCCCGTGATGCAATTCACAACCATAAATAAAAGGGAAACACTTGTGATCACAATATTCTGTTAACTGACCGGTTTTTATTTATTTATTTATTTTTTCTCATGTACACTTGCTCCGTCAAAAAGCGAAATAACTCTTTTACAAGGTCCATAAAAAATGGCGTGATGTTAACCTAGGCCTTTTACCCAATATCAAAATAGAATTTAGCTCATTTCACACACAAAAATCGCCGGCGGCAAATGCGTTAAATGCAAGCTGATGGACAATTGATCATTGCTTCTGATTAAACTCTGGCCCGTGACCGTTTTCACGTGCTGTCAGGTGTGCAAAATTAGCAATCTGTACCATGACAAACATGACATTTGTTGTACTGAAAAACAGCACTCACGTTGTGCTCTTTGCCAAAAAATGAACCAATAAATAAATAAATGTTAAAAATAAGTAAAAAAAAAAAAAAGAAAGAAATAACGCAGCTGTGAGGGCAAAACGGGGGGCCAACCCAAAACTAATAAGGTGTATCTAATCAAGTGGCCGGTGAGCATCTATATATAGTAGTCTAGGGCTTCACAAGTCTGCTTTGAAGTTTCCCAAGCATCGGCTGCTTTTACTGCCATTAAAATGTTGTCATCGTAAGTTTGAATCTTGGCCTACACACTTAAGACAAGGGTGCTGTTCCTCTCGGTGTTGTGTCAATGCGAGTCATGCTGCGCTCGGTTCCTGCTGATTTTTAAATAGCCTGATTTTTAAATAGCCTGATTTTGACTGCGACATTCGCTTACGGCCATACCACCCTGAGCACGCCCGATCTCGTCCGATCTCGGAAGCTAAGCAGGGTCGGGCCTGGTTAGTACTTGGATGGGAGACCGCCTGGGAATACCAGGTGCTGTAAGCTTTTGGTTCGCCTTCATTTGTCAGCTAATACCCTTCTCCATGTGCCAGCTTTGCTGCTAGCATCTAAAGACTTTAAATTCGATTGCTTACTTACAATTGCTTTTCTCTGAGACTTCTGTCTGTCTCAGAGCAGCAAGGGAAAGCCAGGCTGTGTCATTCTCTTTCCTCCTCCAGGGGGCAATAAAGAGGCTTATTCTCCCACCTCTCAAAAGCAACACGCGGGGAAACTGTTTAGTGCTACAAGCTCCTCAGCTTAAGCTATAGCCCCACACAGGTTTCCAAAGTTGTTGGGGCCCGAAGCCCATACATACAATTTATTTACAAAAAGTATCCCCAGACATTGCAAGCTAACATTTTAGTAATTTAACCTCACTCATTAGCACGCTCATTGACATTTTCATGGTCTACTGATGTGCCTTCGCGAAGTGCACACAAATGGATAACACATTGAACCTTTTCAAGTCCTATATTTTATTTGTTTTCATTTTTAAATCAATAGCATGCAGGGCGTCGGGGGCCTTGTTAAGATCATTATATGAACAACTCCAATTCATTTGACGACATCAATTGCACTGTAAAAAAAAATCCTTAAAAAAATGCAGTTTTCCGTATTTTATGTTTTTGTCTATTGTTATTTATTTCCCCCCGTTTATTTATGCTTTTGAATTGCATTATGGGACCTTGATCTTTCTTCCAACATCTTGTAACCTTGAAAAGTTCGAAAAAGTGACTTTTATTGCCATGTTTAATACTTGAAAAGTGGTATATTGTCTGGGTTGGTGTTGTAAATTCTGCTACAAAAACCAATGCATGCTATTTTCCATACTTTTCCTCTGTGTTATCTCGTGTACGTTCTAGTATGTCAAACTGCAACACTGTCTGTAAAGGTTACTTAAAAGTATAGAGTTGAATTTTCAACATCAAAAGTCGACAGAGCACAGATCAGGGCCCCGTGATGCAATTCACAACCATAAATAAAAGGGAAACACTTGTGATCACAATATTCTGTTAACTGACCGGTTTTTATTTATTTATTTATTTTTTCTCATGTACACTTGCTCCGTCAAAAAGCGAAATAACTCTTTTACAAGGTCCATAAAAAATGGCGTGATGTTAACCTAGGCCTTTTACCCAATATCAAAATAGAATTTAGCTCATTTCACACACAAAAATCGCCGGCGGCAAATGCGTTAAATGCAAGCTGATGGACAATTGATCATTGCTTCTGATTAAACTCTGGCCCGTGACCGTTTTCACGTGCTGTCAGGTGTGCAAAATTAGCAATCTGTACCATGACAAACATGACATTTGTTGTACTGAAAAACAGCACTCACGTTGTGCTCTTTGCCAAAAAATGAACCAATAAATAAATAAATGTTAAAAATAAGTAAAAAAAAAAAAAAAGAAAGAAATAACGCAGCTGTGAGGGCAAAACGGGGGGCCAACCCAAAACTAATAAGGTGTATCTAATCAAGTGGCCGGTGAGCATCTATATATAGTAGTCTAGGGCTTCACAAGTCTGCTTTGAAGTTTCCCAAGCATCGGCTGCTTTTACTGCCATTAAAATGTTGTCATCGTAAGTTTGAATCTTGGCCTACACACTTAAGACAAGGGTGCTGTTCCTCTCGGTGTTGTGTCAATGCGAGTCATGCTGCGCTCGGTTCCTGCTGATTTTTAAATAGCCTGATTTTGACTGCGACATTCGCTTACGGCCATACCACCCTGAGCACGCCCGATCTCGTCCGATCTCGGAAGCTAAGCAGGGTCGGGCCTGGTTAGTACTTGGATGGGAGACCGCCTGGGAATACCAGGTGCTGTAAGCTTTTGGTTCGCCTTCATTTGTCAGCTAATACCCTTCTCCATGTGCCAGCTTTGCTGCTAGCATCTAAAGCAGGGGTGTCCAAACTCGGTCCTGGAGGGCCGGTGTCCTGCAGATTTTAGCTCCAACTTGCCTCAACACACCTGCACGGATGTTTCTAGAAAGCCTAGTAAGTGCTTGATTAGCTAGCCCAGGTGTGTCTGATTGGGGTTGGAACTAAACTTTGCAGGACACCGGCCCTCCAGGACCGAGCTTGGACATGCCTGATCTAAAGACTTTAAATTCGATTGCTTACTTACAATTGCTTTTCTCTGAGACTTCTGTCTGTCTCAGAGCAGCAAGGGAAAGCCAGGCTGTGTCATTCTCTTTCCTCCTCCAGGGGGCAATAAAGAGGCTTATTCTCCCACCTCTCAAAAGCAACACGCAGGGAAACTGTTTAGTGCTACAAGCTCCTCCGCTTAAGCTATAGCCCCACACAGGTTTCCAAAGTTGTTGGGGCCCGAAGCCCATACATACAATTTATTTACAAAAAGTATCCCCAGACATTGCAAGCTAACATTATAGTAATTTAACCTCACTCATTAGCACGCTCATTGACATTTTCATGGTCTACTGATGTGCCTTCGCGAAGTGCACACAAATGGATAAAACATTGAACCTTTTCAAGTCCTATATTTTATTTGTTTTCATTTTTAAATCAATAGCATGCAGGGTGTCGGGGGCCTTGTTAAGATCATTATATGAACAACTCCAATTCATTTGACGACATCAATTGCACTGTAAAAAAAAATCCTTAAAAAAATGCAGTTTTCCGTATTTTATGTTTTTGTCTATTGTTATTTATTTCCCCCCGTTTATTTATGCTTTTGAATTGCATTATGGGACCTTGATCTTTCTTCCAACATCTTGTAACCTTGAAAAGTTCGAAAAAGTGACTTTTATTGCCATGTTTAATACTTGAAAAGTGGTATATTGTCTGGGTTGGTGTTGTAAATTCGGCTACAAAAACCAATGCATGCTATTTTCCATACTTTTCCTCTATGTTATCTCGTGTACGTTCTAGTATGTCAAACTGCAACACTGTCTGTAAAGGTTACTTAAAAGTATAGAGTTGAATTTTCAACATCAAAAGTCGACAGAGCACAGATCAGGGCCCCGTGATGCAATTCACAACCATAAATAAAAGGGAAACACTTGTGATCACAATATTCTGTTAACTGACCGGTTTTTATTTATTTATTTATTTTTTCTCATGTACACTTGCTCCGTCAAAAAGCGAAATAACTCTTTTACAAGGTCCATAAAAAATGGCGTGATGTTAACCTAGGCCTTTTACCCAATATCAAAATAGAATTTAGCTCATTTCACACACAAAAATCGCCGGCGGCAAATGCGTTAAATGCAAGCTGATGGACAATTGATCATTGCTTCTGATTAAACTCTGGCCCGTGACCGTTTTCACGTGCTGTCAGGTGTGCAAAATTAGCAATCTGTACCATGACAAACATGACATTTGTTGTACTGAAAAACAGCACTCACGTTGTGCTCTTTGCCAAAAAATGAACCAATAAATAAATAAATGTTAAAAATAAGTAAAAAAAAAAAAAAAAAAGAGAAAGAAATAACGCAGCTGTGAGGGCAAAACGGGGGGCCAACCCAAAACTAATAAGGTGTATCTAATCAAGTGGCCGGTGAGCATCTATATATAGTAGTCTAGGGCTTCACAAGTCTGCTTTGAAGTTTCCCAAGCATCGGCTGCTTTTACTGCCATTAAAATGTTGTCATCGTAAGTTTGAATCTTGGCCTACACACTTAAGACAAGGGGGCTGTTCCTCTCGGTGTTGTGTCAATGCGAGTCATGCTGCGCTCGGTTCCTGCTGATTTTTAAATAGCCTGATTTTGACTGCGACATTCGCTTACGGCCATACCACCCTGAGCACGCCCGATCTCGTCCGATCTCGGAAGCTAAGCAGGGTCGGGCCTGGTTAGTACTTGGATGGGAGACCGCCTGGGAATACCAGGTGCTGTAAGCTTTTGGTTCGCCTTCATTTGTCAGCTAATACCCTTCTCCATGTGCCAGCTTTGCTGCTAGCATCTAAAGACTTTAAATTCGATTGCTTACATACAATTGCTTTTCTCTGAGACTTCTGTCTGTCTCAGAGCAGCAAGGGAAAGCCAGGCTGTGTCATTCTCTTTCCTCCTCCAGGGGGCGATAAAGAGGCTTATTCTCCCACCTCTCAAAAGCAACACGCAGGGAAACTGTTTAGTGCTACAAGCTCCTCAGCTTAAGCTATAGCCCCACACAGGTTTCCAAAGTTGTTGGGGCCCGAAGCCCATACATACAATTTATTTACAAAAAGTATCCCCAGACATTGCAAGCTAACATTATAGTAATTTAACCTCACTCATTAGCACGCTCATTGACATTTTCATGGTCTACTGATGTGCCTTCGCGAAGTGCACACAAATGGATAAAACATTGAACCTTTTCAAGTCCTATATTTTATTTGTTTTCATTTTTAAATCAATAGCATGCAGGGCGTCGGGGGCCTTGTTAAGATCATTATATGAACAACTCCAATTCATTTGACGACATCAATTGCACTGTAAAAAAAAATCCTTAAAAAAATGCAGTTTTCCTTTTTATGTTTTTGTCTATTGTTATTTATTTCACCCCGTTTATTTATGCTTTTGAATTGCATTATGGGACCTTGATCTTTCTTCCAACATCTTGTAACCTTGAAAAGTTCGAAAAAGTGACTTTTATTGCCATGTTTAATACTTGAAAAGTGGTATATTGTCTGGGTTGGTGTTGTAAATTCTGCTACAAAAACCAATGCATGCTATTTTCCATACTTTTCCTCTATGTTATCTCGTGTACGTTCTAGTATGTCAAACTGCAACACTGTCTGTAAAGGTTACTTAAAAGTATAGAGTTGAATTTTCAACATCAAAAGTCGACAGAGCACAGATCAGGGCCCCGTGATGCAATTCACAACCATAAATAAAAGGGAAACACTTGTGATCACAATATTCTGTTAACTGACCGGTTTTTATTTATTTATTTATTTTTTCTCATGTACACTTGCTCCGTCAAAAAGCGAAATAACTCTTTTACAAGGTCCATAAAAAATGGCGTGATGTTAACCTAGGCCTTTTACCCAATATCAAAATAGAATTTAGCTCATTTCACACACAAAAATCGCCGGCGGCAAATGCGTTAAATGCAAGCTGATGGACAATTGATCATTGCTTCTGATTAAACTCTGGCCCGTGACCGTTTTCACGTGCTGTCAGGTGTGCAAAATTAGCAATCTGTACCATGACAAACATGACATTTGTTGTACTGAAAAACAGCACTCACGTTGTGCTCTTTGCCAAAAAATGAACCAATAAATAAATAAATGTTAAAAATAAGTAAAAAAAAAAAAAAAAAGAAAGAAATAACGCAGCTGTGAGGGCAAAACGGGGGGCCAACCCAAAACTAATAAGGTGTATCTAATCAAGTGGCCGGTGAGCATCTATATATAGTAGTCTAGGGCTTCACAAGTCTGCTTTGAAGTTTCCCAAGCATCGGCTGCTTTTACTGCCATTAAAATGTTGTCATCGTAAGTTTGAATCTTGGCCTACACACTTAAGACAAGGGGGCTGTTCCTCTCGGTGTTGTGTCAATGCGAGTCATGCTGCGCTCGGTTCCTGCTGATTTTTAAATAGCCTGATTTTGACGGCGACATTCGCTTACGGCCATACCACCCTGAGCACGCCCGATCTCGTCCGATCTCGGAAGCTAAGCAGGGTCGGGCCTGGTTAGTACTTGGATGGGAGACCGCCTGGGAATACCAGGTGCTGTAAGCTTTTGGTTCGCCTTCATTTGTCAGCTAATACCCTTCTCCATGTGCCAGCTTTGCTGCTAGCATCTAAAGACTTTAAATTCGATTGCTTACTTACAATTGCTTTTCTCTGAGACTTCTGTCTGTCTCAGAGCAGCAAGGGAAAGCCAGGCTGTGTCATTCTCTTTCCTCCTCCAGGGGGCGATAAAGAGGCTTATTCTCCCACCTCTCAAAAGCAACACGCAGGGAAACTGTTTAGTGCTACAAGCTCCTCAGCTTAAGCTATAGCCCCACACAGGTTTCCAAAGTTGTTGGGGCCCGAAGCCCATACATACAATTTATTTACAAAAAGTATCCCCAGACATTGCAAGCTAACATTATAGTAATTTAACCTCACTCATTAGCACGCTCATTGACATTTTCATGGTCTACTGATGTGCCTTCGCGAAGTGCACACAAATGGATAAAACATTGAACCTTTTCAAGTCCTATATTTTATTTGTTTTCATTTTTAAATCAATAGCATGCAGGGCGTCAGACAGGGGGCCTTGTTAAGATCATTATATGAACAACTCCAATTCATTTGACGACATCAATTGCACTGTAAAAAAAAATCCTTAAAAAAATGCAGTTTTCCGTATTTTATGTTTTTGTCTATTGTTATTTATTTCCCCCCGTTTATTTATGCTTTTGAATTGCATTATGGGACCTTGATCTTTCTTCCAACATCTTGTAACCTTGAAAAGTTCGAAAAAGTGACTTTTATTGCCATGTTTAATACTTGAAAAGTGGTATATTGTCTGGGTTGGTGTTGTAAATTCCGCTACAAAAACCAATGCATGCTATTTTCCATACTTTTCCTCTGTGTTATCTCGTGTACGTTCTAGTATGTCAAACTGCAACACTGTCTGTAAAGGTTACTTAAAAGTATAGAGTTGAATTTTCAACATCAAAAGTCGACAGAGCACAGATCAGGGCCCCGTGATGCAATTCACAACCATAAATAAAAGGGAAACACTTGTGATCACAATATTCTGTTAACTGACCGGTTTTTATTTATTTATTTATTTATTTTTTCTCATGTACACTTGCTCCGTCAAAAAGCGAAATAACTCTTTTACAAGGTCCATAAAAAAATGGCGTGATGTTAACCTAGGCCTTTTATCCAATATCAAAATAGAATTTAGCTCATTTCACACACAAAAATCGCCGGCGGCAAATGCGTTAAATGCAAGCTGATGGACAATTGATCATTGCTTCTGATTAAACTCTGGCCCGTGACCGTTTTCACGTGCTGTCAGGTGTGCAAAATTAGCAATCTGTACCATGACAAACATGACATTTGTTGTACTGAAAAACAGCACTCACGTTGTGCTCTTTGCCAAAAAATGAACCAATAAATAAATAAATGTTAAAAATAAGTAAAAAAAAAAAAAAAAAAGAAAGAAATAACGCAGCTGTGAGGGCAAAACGGGGGCCAACCCGGAACTAATAAGGTGTATCTAATCAAGTGGCCGGTGAGCATCTATATATAGTAGTCTAGGGCTTCACAAGTCTGCTTTGAAGTTTCCCAAGCATCGGCTGCTTTTACTGCCATTAAAATGTTGTCATCGTAAGTTTGAATCTTGGCCTACACACTTAAGACAAGGGGGCTGTTCCTCTCGGTGTTGTGTCAATGCGAGTCATGCTGCGCTCGGTTCCTGCTGATTTTTAAATAGCCTGATTTTGACTGCGACATTCGCTTACGGCCATACCACCCTGAGCACGCCCGATCTCGTCCGATCTCGGAAGCTAAGCAGGGTCGGGCCTGGTTAGTACTTGGATGGGAGACCGCCTGGGAATACCAGGTGCTGTAAGCTTTTGGTTCGCCTTCATTTGTCAGCTAATACCCTTCTCCATGTGCCAGCTTTGCTGCTAGCATCTAAAGACTTTAAATTCGATTGCTTACATACAATTGCTTTTCTCTGAGACTTCTGTCTGTCTCAGAGCAGCAAGGGAAAGCCAGGCTGTGTCATTCTCTTTCCTCCTCCAGGGGGCGATAAAGAGGCTTATTCTCCCACCTCTCAAAAGCAACACGCAGGGAAACTGTTTAGTGCTACAAGCTCCTCAGCTTAAGCTATAGCCCCACACAGGTTTCCAAAGTTGTTGGGGCCCGAAGCCCATACATACAATTTATTTACAAAAAGTATCCCCAGACATTGCAAGCTAACATTATAGTAATTTAACCTCACTCATTAGCACGCTCATTGACATTTTCATGGTCTACTGATGTGCCTTCGCGAAGTGCACACAAATGGATAAAACATTGAACCTTTTCAAGTCCTATATTTTATTTGTTTTCATTTTTAAATCAATAGCATGCAGGGCGTCGGGGGCCTTGTTAAGATCATTATATGAACAACTCCAATTCATTTGACGACATCAATTGCACTGTAAAAAAAAATCCTTAAAAAAATGCAGTTTTCCGTATTTTATGTTTTTGTCTATTGTTATTTATTTCCCCCCGTTTATTTATGCTTTTGAATTGCATTATGGGACCTTGATCTTTCTTCCAACATCTTGTAACCTTGAAAAGTTCGAAAAAGTGACTTTTATTGCCATGTTTAATACTTGAAAAGTGGTATATTGTCTGGGTTGGTGTTGTAAATTCCGCTACAAAAACCAATGCATGCTATTTTCCATACTTTTCCTCTATGTTATCTCGTGTACGTTCTATTATGTCAAACTGCAACACTGTCTGAAAAGCCTGTTTCACTCGGCAAGCGTGTCTTTTCGGCGTCCATGTAAACAGATTAGAGCTTTCATAGAGCACGCAGCAGCAGCGCGTCAGTGCGAGGCGTGAGCGTCACTGAAGCAGCAGTGCGGCAATAGTTTCGGCTCTGGGTCTATTTTTGCCGCGCTGCTAACGCTCAAATAAAGTAACAGTGCATCGATAATGACCAAAACGCACTGAATCACCGTAAAAAGTAGCAATTTTACCCAATAAATGCTTTTATAGTATCCACTGATTTATAATTAGTCAATCAAATGAACTTAAACGATTAAAAACTGCAAAAAACATTTATTAGGCCCGAACTACAAAACCAAATGTAAAACAATTTTAGTATCTGTTTTGCTTTTTCTTGTGATTTTTCTTCATGTGTTGTTGATGAAAAAATTAATTCCCCATATTGAACGTGTGTTCTAGTGTTATTATTAATTTTCATAGAAACCACCTAAACAATCTTTCACACAAACTTTTCAAAGCAAAATTTCAGTGTTGTGGTGGAAATGACACTGATACTGTGCGACAGCTATATTTTGATAAAAAATTAATATTGATAATTGTCTTACATGAATAACTATAAAATATTTAACTAGTGCATAATTAAGATACATTAATAGTTACCATATAAATAATATATTTTAAAACGTTGTTTTCATTGTTGAAGTTTAAAAGTCTGGGTGTGCGACAAGGCAAAAACAATGATTTTGACACCTAAAAGTAGGTTGAATAATATGAAAAAAATATATATAATAGAAAGCTAGTAATTTTTTAAAAAGTAGGTTTTATTGTAGGTTTGACAAAGAAAAAGGAATTTGAACAAAATTATATATATATTTTTTGATATATGATCAAAGGAGATAAAAGTGCCCGTAGTTGAAGAATTACCCATACATATACAGTGCTGAGCATAAATACACCCTCATGGATCTCTCTTTAAAATGAATATTTTCAACAGGATGCTTTATATTAATATATTTGTGCGTATACTTTAGATCAGTCAGTATCAAAGCCAAAACTGTAACTATTCAAAACAAAAACAAAACAAAAAAAATCTTCAATTATCAATTCAATTCAATCTTCAATTAAACAGTTTAATTATTAGTACACACACACACACACACACACACACACACGCACACACACACAAAACAGAATAAATATTGCAGACATTAATTATTTATAGGTCAAATATTTATAAATTATTAAAATTTATTGAATATTTTAATTTAAAAACGTTTTCAACGCCCTGAAATAGTTGAGTGACTTTTAATAAAACACATGATTGAAAGTAATGGATTATTTCATCAAACATGTAATACTTACAGCCCTGGGGAAAAATAAAAATATGTGACCGCTTAAAAGTTATTGGTTATCCAGAATTGAATTGAATATTGAAAAAATTCCATGTTTCATGTTATAAAATTGACACAGAAGTTACAATGAAAGAAGATTTCAATTTATAATTGTGAAAAGAAGTAAGCAAGTAAACAGAAAAAAAAATCATACAGATTTAAATGGCCCAAACGTGTGTAAATGATGACACATTTACGCCACTGAGCACAAACATACTACTTCATATTTTATTTGCTATTATTATTTAACCTTTGCAGATATAATTTATTATTTTAGTCTACATTATTGTATAGAATTTGTACTGTTATAATAATGTGTGATTCATTACTTTTTCTAAACTGTTTTAGTTAACTGTCATAAATTTGTAATAAAAAGAGGACTACAGAACTATTTTTGGTAGGAGATACATTTATTGATAATACATCTCTCTTAATACCATAAAATATACATTACAAGTTTGAGCTTTCTTACTTCTAGGTAACGAGTATTTTCACACCATAAAATTATAATCAGATAACAAAAATAAGCGTTATTGTATTTTATATCCGAGAAAACAGCAGCTCCTTTTTTCAGTTGCGTCTGTTTATAGCGCACTCATGACCGGATTAAGATGGCGGCCACGTTAACGTATCTGAGCAACTGGTTCTGACTTCCTGTTTCAGTAAATTACGGCACACGTAATCTACGACAGTTTACGGCAGTGGCTGGAGACCAGTGGAAAGGAAGTGAACGAATTATTTAGTGAATTGAGGTTGCTCGTTCAGTTGTTTCTCCATGCGCTTAACTTTTCTCATTACCACATTTTACACAGAGTGTCAACAGGACAGCCTTGGACACATTTCCGACAGAAAACTCTAGAGTACGGGCAGTTTCTGACAGCGAGAGAGAAGCAGTAACCGGGCAATGCTGCTCACCGTGTTTTGTGCACCGAGAGACCGCTCGGAAACCACTTTCGCCCTGGACGTGTCCCCGGAGCTTGAACTCAGGGATTTCTTGGCTCTTTGCGAACTAGAATCAGGAATACCAGCCGGGGAAATTCAGGTGAACGTCTTCAAAAAGTGTTGCAACAGTTAGCCACTATGCTAAGCGATCTGACTAAACAAATTAGTGTCGACACGGTCCACGCTATTAATAGCATACTGAGCCCATGTCAACACTTTAGGAAAACCCCAAATCTGAACAGATTATCAAACTGTACCGCCCTTAACGACAAACATTTCTCAATGATAAGTTATCTCAATGAAACGTAGCTTTTTGTTAACTTGTCAGTAAACTATAATACGTGGATTTGTGCATTGTTAAAACACAACACAACCGAACTTTCATTGATTAGGGTGCGTCGAGATAGCTGATGGTGTTGTTTGAAAATCGAAAGAGAAACTTGTATGCCTGTTGAAGATATTTGTATGTTGGCTTTTAGAATTTAAAGGGATTTTAGGTGCTATGAAACAACAAATAAAATGCAACTTTTGCCGTACAGATCATATATGCAGAGCAGCCTCTACAAGACCCCACCCGGGCCCTGGGGAACTATGGCCTGAAAGATGGAGATGTGCTAGTATTAAGACAAGCAGAGAGGTTACGAGCACCACCACAGCCCACAGTTCCAGGTAAACCAGCATAACTTGATCTGTTGTACAATAGTTTAATACCATCTTATCACACCGTTGATCGTAACGCACTTTAATGTCTTAGGCCTGCCTCGCATCGACTTCAGTTCCATTGCTGTTCCTGGGACGTCCTCAGGCCAAAACAGAAACAGACCGCAACAAGCCCAGCGTCCCAGTACAACCCAGCCACCGCCACCCCAAGCCACCACTTCTCCAGGTTCAGGCGTTTCTCCTCAGGGATTGGACAACCCCGCCTTGCTTCGAGACATGTTGCTGGCAAATCCACATGAGCTGTCACTCCTGAAGGAGCGAAACCCTCCGCTTGCTGAAGCTCTACTGAGTGGAGATCTTGGTAAATGAAGATGATGAGGATTAAATGCATTTGTAGAGATTATTGAAGATTTTCTTGAGTGATGATATCATTTTGATAAAACATTTATTTTTTACCCAGAGCGCTTCACTAAGGTGCTAATGGAGCAGCAGCAGGACCGAGCACGGAGAGATCAGGAGAGAATCAAACTGTTGACTGCAGATCCTTTTGACTTGGATGCTCAGGCCAAGATTGAGGAAGAAATCAGGTAACAAATAAGGGGTGATTGTATGCACAGAAAACAGGGGCTGCTTCTCAATTCCATTAACGCAGAAAACAGACTTGTGTTCATGTGGAGAGACTGTGAGAATAGAGAACGCATCCTTTGAGGAATGAGATGCTGCATTTTTCCTGATGGTTACATGACCTTCATGCATTTTAACAGCAAATGATTTCAACATCACAGCATTTATACAACTTTTTAAAAATTATCATGTTAATGTTTAGCATCACAGTCTTATTTATCGAAACTCCTGAGATAAATGTGTTATATCTCTGAGCTTTAATAATAAACGGGTATAAAATGCTGTGTTTTTCTGCGTTTGCTTTATTGGTTGATGATGACGTTACACAAGAGTAGACCTGTCACGATATCTATTTTTTGATGTATGATATATTGCCCCAAGATATATTGCGATTAAACTATGTTATTGTTATTTTATGTGTGACAATATAATATCATCATGATGCAAGTACACTCTTCCAATGAACACATAATATTTTATTCTTAAGCATATTTCATTTAATTATAATTATATTAACAATTTAATAATTAGGCATTGAAATCAGAATGTGATAACCCATAGCCTAAATAAATAACAAGAAATGTTTACGGCGATATCTGCTACTGGATCTATTTTCAATTGTCAGACACCCACATAGTATACTATAGTAATTTATAGTAAATGCTATCATTTTTTTAACCACAGACACCTCCAATGGACAAAAATGTTGCTACAATTGTTTTTTATGTGTGGGCGATACATTTTTGCGTCACCGAAAATCAAGTCATGTGCACGTGTATGTCTATATATTGATTATTGTTACAGGGCTACACTAGAACGCTCATAAATGCATATTGAGAAAAGCCCTAGTCTATGACATGTGAATTAAAACAAAACAAAAGAATGCATTGAATGGTTGACATGTTCATTTGAATTTCCAGGCAGCACAATATTGAGGAGAATATGACCATTGCTATGGAAGAAGCACCTGAGAGTTTTGGCCAGGTTGTGATGCTCTATATCAACTGCAAAGTCAATGGACATCCAGTAAAGGCCTTTGTTGACTCGGGTAAAGCACAAGTATAAAGCCCTTTGAGAATTAAGTTTTAAAGGGGGTTTCCAAAAATTATTATTGTTAAATATCAGCCCAGTTTGTACCCTGAAAACAGTGATGGCTCTACACAAGGGCTAGGGGAGGCTATGCCCCCACATGATTTTGAATAACCTGCTTTACTTCCAGTCACTTGAGTTTAGCTCGTCTGCTTTGTTGAATATGCTTTTTTTTGGGCCAAATAGTTGGTAAAACTATACCCATGTTTATTGTGGCATTTACCATACCATTGCTACTTTTATTACAACATAAGGCAGTTTAGTTTTATATGAAGTAACTTTGACAGTATGAATATCGATTATTTTCTTAGCAGATGCACATATTGGTCTAGCTCCCCTTTGGCCACAGTAGAGAAATACATTTTTATTTATTTTTTTTATTATTATTTAAATACTATGGGACATGTGAGTTGTGGGCTGCTGAAATGCACTAACAAGACTAGTTCAAAACAGGGGTTCTTAAACTTTTCAGCTCTCGACCCCTAAAATAACAACTCCAGTGACCTGCGACCCACACTAAAAATCAGTCTTCTAGGCAACAAACGCTATTGCTGTGATGCTAATCTAGCATAGTAACTCCAGGGGTCGCAATCCAATTGAAAAAATTGAAAGGTTGATGGCTTTTTTTTGCATGTGTTTTTTTTTTTTTATGTAACTATTAAATATATTAAGTATATATTAAATATATTATAAGTTGAAAACCAAAAACACTGATTGTGTCTTCATCTATCTATTTGACTGTCCAAAACGTTTTAATATCAGGTTTAAAGAGGGTCATTTATCAAAGTTATGTAATAGTTAATCAAGTGCCTTGACACAAAATATTTCACTGAACTTGGTGGCCTATTTTTTTTAGTAATAAACTTCATTTATATCCGTTAAATATTCTAGGATTCTTCCTTTTATATACTAATGTTTTATTATCCTTCTTTAGGTGCCCAGATGACAATAATGAGCCAAGCATGTGCAGAGCGATGTAATATCATGCGCCTAGTGGACAGACGCTGGGCAGGCATTGCCAAAGGTGTTGGCACCCAGAAAATCATTGGCAGAGTTCATTTGGGTATGCCCTTTATTTAAACCTACATTTTAAATATTCAGTAAGCATGTACTTATTTTAATTATAAATAGTATTATAATAAATTGGAAATATATATTTAACATCCAGCCCAGGTGCAGATTGAAGGGGATTTTCTACCGTGCTCCTTCTCCATTTTGGAAGATCAGCCCATGGATATGCTGCTAGGCCTTGATATGCTAAAGAGACACCAGGTCTGCTTGAAAACTTTGGTTCATAGACAAGCAAATGATCTGTTTTCTGTAATGGAATCGGTTCAACTTGATATTAATGTTTCTGTAATGGAATAAAACTAGCTTGAGGATGCAGACTTTTACTCTATTCCCTAGACTTTAGTAAATAAGGTAACATCGACTTTATGCAGTCTGTGTGCTTGGTCCAAACAGCTTGTCTTTTTTTCTATAGTACTATGCAAGTAAGAGTATTAATAATATACGTAAGGCTTTTTGAACTTGCAGCATGGTAAATTTGATCTTTTTTTTTGCCATAGAAGCTGAAATGGCAATAAAATTAAAATTCTCTCTCTCTCTTGAACATCCAGCTGCTTGTTCTTGCAGAAAGTACATTATCAAGATTTTTTTAGTTGCTACAAAGTTAAACAATTAGATCAAACTGTCAATCTGAGCTGTAATAATTTACTAGCTCTTAAATGTAAAGCTTGCAGAAACAAATACGGCTCGAAAGATGGCGTCAAACAGTCAAGAATAGCAAAGTAACATTAGAATATATACATTTCTCGTACACAGATGAACTGATGTTATTAGGGAATAAATAACATACCTGAAATGTACAACCTGAAATCTCAAAAAGAATTTTAAGACATTTTAAGACTCGATTTGTTGTCGTATTGGACATACAAGATTAACTCACGCCATTTTACTTAAAGATGAAGACCCCACTCAATGTTTGCGCTGCACATGTCCCCTTACTGTAAAACAGATTTTACTGGACTTTATTGATTCCAGAAGACTTTTTTTATGAAATGAACTCTAAGGACATTTTTAGCAAAGTGACACCAGGAAAAATTTTAGAATTCTTATCATGTATTAACACTAAAAATCTTATTTAACTTGTGTATTGATTTGTTTGTTGTTCTTAATTGTTTATTTTTTATTGAAATGTTCTTGTCATGAAAATAGCCTTTGTTGCTGACATGGCAATAAACAAACACATTATATTACATACCTGGAATGTCATGATTGACCAGTCAGAAGTCAAGTATTTCTTCCAGAGAGTCCTGTAATGATTAACTTTATTGAACAAACAATCTCAGTTTTGTTTAGATAGATAAGCCACAATTGTTTCTGCTTTGAATCTGAGCTTAATTTCTGCTCTGCTCTGTTCTCACCTTTATGTGGTGTCTTTCAGTGTTCTATAGACTTAAAGAAAAATGTCCTTCTTATTGGGACAACGGGTACAGAGACACGCTTTCTACCTGAGGCAGAGCTGCCTGAATGTGCTCGGCTAGCATACGGGCCAGAGGGACGAGAAGAGCCCCGGCCTGATGAGATTGCAGATCGAGAACTGGCTGAGGCAATACAAAGATCTGTACAGGACAGCGGTGAGATGCATGATATGTAGATAAAGTAAGAGCATGATGTAAGGGTTGAAATTAAAGCTAGAGTTAGTGTTTAACACAAGGAATGAATACTGTATAAGATGTTGCATTGTGAGGATTTCTGGATTAGAAGAGTACAAAGTTTTTAAAATTTAGTTTATTGGTCCTTGTTGCTGTGACGAAACTGACCCAATTCACAAGGTGGTGTACAATGTGTGTGTGAAATTCATCAAGAAGTTCTGGAAAAACAGATTTCTAGAAACACATTAAGCAGTAATATCTTTTACATTGATCACACATTTTAGCATTTTCACACCAATACACTTTTTACTGTAATTGTTTTTATCAAATAAAAAATAGTCCATTTCCCACAAAAGAAATAATATAGACTGTAGTCTTTTAAATAGTAGTGTGTGCTTGCAGTGTGCCTGTGTTAGTTTTTACCACTTTTTGAACACCACCTTGCTTTGCTAATGTGACTGATAAGTGCATGCCTTTGTTTCTCTTTTTCTCTGGGTGTGTTTTTGCTAATTTTATTCCTCTTATTGCATGAAATGTGTGGCCTTTGTGTGCTTTAACCATAAACAGGACAGAACTGATGTCATGTGGACAGACAGCTGGAGAGGGCTCTACCTACCAGGTACTTCAGTCATAGTGAATAAATTTCATTAACCAGATGCATTATATTTTACTATATATATTAGACCTATGATACACATTGTTACACACTGGGACATCCTTCATTGTGTGAGTAATATAATGAAGTAAGTTCTTCTTTGCCTTAATCTTAATGCTATTTTTTTCTGCATGGTTTGCAGTGTTTGCTGCATTTGCATGGTTTTATAAGAACTGTTTTAGACTTTCAATGTTACCTTTTCTCTCATAGATTTTGAAGATGGAAAAACTACCTCACCACAATCCCTGCCCTTTAAACCTCTCAACCAACCAACGTCTTCAGCCTCGAGTTATCCCCACAGTCTCACACTAGACCGGTCCAGGTCTGCCCCAGCCTCTATGAACCAGGGAGTGACCCCAATTGAAATTTCCACACCGATTGAATCTTCTCCACTTCAACCATTGACTGTGGGTGAACCCTCTTCAGATTTCCCTGATGACACCATCAGATCTCAGTCCCAAGGACTGGCAGATGCCACATCATCCAGCTTGCAGACAGATGCAGATGCTCCCATCCCAAGCACTCTTCCCTCTCAGGAACCATTCTCTAGTACTGTGCCCGAGGACAATGAAGTGACCGGCAGCATAGCTACAGGAGATTACAGCAATCCAATGGACACCATTTTGGGGAAGTCTATCACTTCCTCAGGGACTGTATCGACAGAAGCTCCTTTTATTGTCATTAACCCAAGCTCCCAGACTCAGACACTGGATCAGGAAATGGACATGGATGTTTCTTACAATGCAAAACCAGAAATTGGCCATGACTTGTCTGATCAGTTTCAGAGTACCCAAGGGGATGTAACTGAAGATGCTTCAGGGGCTCATTCACAACTTATGTCTGTTCCAGATTTGAACCTTGAACCCTGTTCTGCTGAGCCAGCCACTTCTTCTGTCCTTCCAGACTCTGAAAAGAGTGTAATGCCCTATGAAAGAGACCATTTAGAAGTGGATAACGTACCTCCTCTGGCTCAAGCCCTTAAAGAGCTCCATAAACTTCTTATGTCTAGTAGTTGGCCAACAGTTTCTGGAAGGATTCCTCTATCTCACCCTAATGGTACAGCACCAAGTGTAGATGTAGATGAGCTGAATCTGGATTCTGATGCAAGAAACCACACCACTCTGAACCCGACTGCTGACCCATTTTCTAATACTGCCACAACAGATGACAAAGGGGAGGAAAGTGTTGCCAAAGCTGACTTGACTTCACGATCAGTGAGGGATTCTCCAGATTTACACTCGAGCAATTCATGGCACACAGAGAACCAACTTTCTAAACAGACGGATCCAATGTTGGAACAAACCATTCAGCACCCTCTTCCTGACGGAAACCATGACCTTGATTTTGAAAGTTCAGTATCGGTTACTTCTTCCCAAGGAGATTGTGAACTCCCTGAGGATCAGCAAGGGAATGACATTGTGGGTGAAAAAACCTCAGGCATTGACATCTCAGCTGACCTGTCTCAGCAACACCTGCTTTCTGTAGCAGCTGGCCCATCAACCCATCCCAACCTTGGGTCTGTTGCATCTTCTCAAAGTCAAGCCCCTGAGATGGATCCTGTTTTTCTTGGAGATGCCATCCAGCCTGCACCACAGCCCTCGATGGGACAGTTTCCACTAGAGCACATTCATAGGATCCAGGCTTCTGGGTTCTCAGCCCGTGAGGCTGCTGAGGCACTGGAACAGGCTCAAGGAAGTGTGGAGCTTGCCTTATTGGTGCTGCTTGCACGAAACATCACTGTGCCCACTTAGAATCAACTCCTAGGGGTGGCATCGGTTAACATTTTAGCCTTTTTTTCATCAATGGGTTTTCTTGTAGGAGATCTGGTGTTTTTTTTGTTTTTTTGTTTTTTTTAATTATTATTTTTTTTACTTGGTCTTTTGTTGGCCAAAATACAAAATGTTTAACGAACAGATTTTTGAGAAGCTGGCTGTATTTCCCTTTCAATATAATGATATTGTCTGTGCATTTTTTATTAAGGTTTTGCATGTTGCCTCAATAGTTCGTAATGGATTGTTGATTTTATTGGTTTGGTTTGAATAAATTTGATAAACATTTTACAGGAATGTGAATAGTTTACTCGAGGTGGTGGGGCTCGGTAATACAATTCCTCAAAAATAGACCGGTTTCCTATCATCCAACAACTGCATGGATTTAGATTTCAAAGATTTGTGCCTGACGTTGACTGACCTTAAACAGAAATGAAGCATCTTACTAAATACATTTTGTGTAAAAATAATAGCAGTGGATAGTAAACTGGTAAACCACCCATTTCAGAATCCTTTTCCAAATTTGAGTTGGCAATAATTTTTAAACTGAGGTAATTTTCTCTTAATTTTTTGATAGTTGCCAATCCTGTATGACTTGACATGCTTTTAATAGGTTGCCTTTGGAAATTATTAGCAGTAGACTTAAATACCATGACCTTTGTGTTCATAGTCCATCTTTGAGCAAGTATGTTCTGTATTATGTAAAACAGTTCTGAAGGGAAAGGTATACTTTTATTATCAGTAGTATGTCTTTTTACCTGATGTTGTGGTAGTATTTTTTAATGTTTTCATTTAAATTAAATTGACAGGAAAAAGTTGGTGCTGACAAAGTAGTCTACAGGGGTTTCTTTTCCCATCCACCACTACACTTTGTTAGGATGTCTGTTCTGTTTGTCTTTGTTGTCTGTTGTCTAAACATTCAATTTGGGTGTAAAGTCCTAATGTACACTTTTCAGCTGTCTGTGCAGTTCTGTCATGTCTACCCTCTTGTTTAGTAATCTCTGGGTCATATATCAATTGTTCAATCGATTTGAGAAACTCTGTTTCACCTTGTATACAGTTTAAAAACCAAATAAAAATGAAAGAATGATTCTTATATTTCAAATGTGCAACTGTGTGCTTTATAACGTTGATGATCATTGAAGGAATCTCAGACTTAAGTGTTAATCACGGTTCATTTTGGTTGTTAAATATTAATTAAAATGCCGTTAATGATTTAAGAAAAGCACGTTTTTTATTTATGGTGCATTTTATATAGCCCATGCATAAAGCATTGTTTCTTATAACAATATTGTGATTATAAAATGAACATTTTTCATAAAAATTATATTGCACTAACAATGTTTATTTCTTCGGTTCAGCCAATAATAAAGCAATCCTGAGGGCCCAATCAAATGCAGTGAAATCAGGTGAGAGCGCTTTTCTCAATCGATTAGACACACAACTCTTCTGGCTGGTGTTTGGGAAGTAACCAGCCTCGGTGCGCTCCAGCATTTGTGAGTAAATTAGGGGCTTTCACGGCGATAAATAATATTCAGTTCTGCTCCTGGACTTGAAGAAAGTTTACCATATTCACATGGCTCATGTTAAGAAGGATGAGAGTTTCTGGACCCTGACTGTAACTGAAGTTTTAGACGGTGACACTGCTCGACCAGCGATGGATGAAGACGACCACCCAACAAAAGAGGAAGACAGTGAGGCGTGTGGTGGAAATTACTGGTATGTAATCAAAATAAAATTAAAATAAATCGTAGGTCCCTGATTTCTAACGTGGTCCAGCCTTGCTAACCTACCGTTTACTTCCTCTAAGCAGACTAGGTTAAAAGGCTTTTGATGGAAGCTGACGGGATGATGTTATTTTGATCTCTGTCTTTCTTTTAGTACATCTGAAGGGTTGGCTGAAGCTCTTAAATCTGTTGCAAGCTCTCAATTATGGAGCTTTGTAGGGTATTCTCTGCCCATTGCATCCCTCTTCTCTGCGGAGAGCTCAAGTCATCTGGAATTTTCTGACATAAACAGTGAGGACAGTGAGATAAAAAGGTAAGGCATTAATTTATTAGTCAAACTTTTAAAATCTAAAACCACTTACAGATGAGAAATACAAGATGTGTTTTAAAAAGAGTAAAGTTACTATAATTAAAAGTACTGGTAATGCAAAGTTTCAGAAATTATTTTTTAAATGTATAAGCTAGAATCTTTATGCTGTGCATCACTCAAGATCCTGACCAAACCTGATAGGAATTGGATGTTAATGATGCACAAAATGACAAAGTCCTCATAATCACCAGTCAAACCAACGTACAGTTGTTTTTGTAAAAACATCTCATCCTTTTTTAACTGAACTTCACAGAACTTCACTGCTCGACAGACAAAATCCAGTTCACTATAACATTTTTTATTTATTCATTTTTTGCTTGTTTTTGCATTTTTTGCTTGTTTTGCTTTGATATGCATTACAACCATTTTGTTCATGCCATTTTTCCTTGTTTCAGTATAAGTGAAATGGACATCAGTGTACATCAAGAGAAAACATATGTTGCCAAGTTTGAATCCGAATACATCAATAGTTGTAAGTTTACAAATGATTGAAAGACTTGATTGACTTTTACAAAACTCTCTACCAGATAGTGTAGATGTCACATTCACCAGACATCTAAAGTCATTAAAATGTATGATTTTTCTTTGTATTACTGCAGTGGTCAAATGACACTATGCGATTTGGGGTTTCATTGGTCAAAATGTATAGGTATTCCAAAAAAAAAACCTCACGGTAATATTCTGCTACAATTTTATATTCTAGCTGTCCCTTTATATCAGGAGTATTGGATGCGCTCCTTGAAGAAGGATTTAAACCGAGCACAGCTTGCTGGACTTTCAGAACTGGTAACATCGGTGTGTCTCTCTGGTCTGAAAACTCCCCCATCTTTAACCCTGACCTCTATTTTGAGCCCACCAGGGTCTCAGTCCAAACCATATGCTCTATGGCAGGAGTTACCACAAGCAAAGAGTGTGCTGTACTCCCTCAGTGCACAGGACATCCAGCTTCAGGAGGTGCGTATTGTTGTGCATGCTTGGAAAAACCTGATGTTGGTCTGGTGTTACTCATCTTTCTGTTTCTGTGCTTTCGGTGTAGGCTATGTTTGAGCTGATTGTGTCCGAGGCCTCATATCAGAAGAGTCTGATAGTAGCACTGAATGTGTTTCAGTGCTCAGCAGAACTCAAACACATCCTCACTCGAGTGCAGCATCATGTTTTGTTCTCCAACCTAAAAGACGTCTGCAGAGTCAGTGAACGGTAAGGATAGTCACTCGAGTAAGCGGTACCTTCATATCATATGTATAAATGAAGTACTAAAAATCTAGAAAATAAAAGCAAATCATAGTATAGGGTGATCCAAAAAAAAAATACCACAACTTTGAAAATCGAGAACTCTGCAAAGAAAAGGAGAGCTAAGCTCTTTCTGTCATCGATTTAAGGAAGCTCTGAAGTTTCACATTGAGGAACTAAAAGAAGGAATAACTGCAGCTATCCAAACTGTTACGCCCGAGATGCTACATTTGATTGTGGAACAAGTTTGAGTAACGGGTTGATGCCACTTGAGTGTCTGGAGGGGGTCATATTGAACATCTATGAACTTGTTTTCTACTGGAAAAAATGCTTTAAGTACTCTTCACGTTGATTAATTACCCAAGGTTCCATCATGTTTCTTTGATTTAAATACAGATTTTCAAAGTCGTATTCTTTTTGAATCACCCTGTATTTTAAGTTATTTAATAAGGCATTAAAGTACATGCACATCCTGCCTGAAATGTGTCATTTCTTACAGATTAAAAATTTTATTAAATTAATACAATTTTAACTGCTTTACAGAAGATGCTCACAAAAATGTAATTGTGTAGCAGTATTTTAAATACAAAAAACCCACTTTCAGTAAAGAATATAATTTGATCACAATGCAGCTCCAAAATTCTAATTAACTGTAATTTGAAATCTTTATATTAAATATAGAGGGGTTGGACTATCAATCTTAAACATGGCTAAATTTGACCCCCCTGGACCAATCTTCATTGATTGAACGTTCATCCAGCAAGAGCAGAGTGTGAAGGTTTATTTAGCAGATTAATATCACAATTATGCTTTTAAATTCTGCAATGCACACATCATTGTGGATGACATATCAGAGTTCAAAAGAGGACAAATTATTGGTGCTGGCGCATTTGTGACCAATACAGCAAATCGTTGTGATGTATCAAGAGCCACAGTATTCAGGTTAATGTCAGCATATCATCAAGAACAAATAACCACATCCAACAGAAGTAACCGTGGAAGCTGTTTGAAATGTATATCCGGGTGCTTACCCGGATTATATCCAACAATTGTAAAACCACAGCTGCCCAACTCACTGCAGAATTAAATGTGCACCTCAACTCTCCTGTTTCCTGTCGAGAGCTCCACAGGGTCATTATACATGGCCGGGCTGCTATAGCCAAACGTTTGGTCATTCATGCCAATGTCAGTTTCAATGGTGCCAGCAGTGAAAATTTGTATCGAGTCCGCCTTCACTGTCTTTCCCACATGTGGGAGGGTTACTGTGTGGAGAAGCTCCAAAGAAGTGTACCACCCAGACTGTTGCATTCCCAGAGTATAGCATGGTGGTGGATCAGGGAGGGTCTGGGGTGCAATATTATGGCATTCACTTGGCCCAATACTTGTGCTAGACTGCCAAGGACTACCGAACCGGATGATTATGCACCAATACACACAGCAAGACTAGTGACCTAGCGGTTTGATGATCATGAAAGTAAAGGTAAACATCTTTCATGGCCTGCACAGTCACCAGATCCAAATATTATTGAGCCACTATGGTGGGTTTTATAGGAGTGATTCAGGAAATATTTTCCTGCATTTACCAGCATCATGTTGTGACCTGGCCACTGTTCTGCAAGAAGAATGGCTCAAAATCCATCTGGCCACTGTGCAGAACTTGTATCTGTCATTCCCAAGACAAACTGATGCTGTATTAGCTGCAAAAGGATGCCCTATTATTGTGGTCTAAAACCAGGTGTTTCAGTTTCATTGTCCAACCAATGCACTTATATACTCTTCATTCAAAATCTAATTTAATGTTGTCTTTGGTTTTTGTAGGTTTCTGCAGGACCTGGAGTCTCATATAAGGCAGGATGTGGTGATGTCACAGGTTGGTGACGTTGTTTTGAATCACCAAAAATCCTTCCAACAAGTCTATGTGCCGTATATCACCAACATGATGTACCAGGAGGCCCTCGTCACTCAGCTGCTGTTTGTTCTGTTTATATATTTCCACCAAATTCAGCTTCAGTTTATCATCAAAGCATTCTGATTGATATTTTGCACCCCCCTTTCCAGACAGGAAAACAGGAAATTTGCACCAATCCTGAAGAAACTAGAGAAGGACCCACAATGCCAGAGACAGACGCTTAAGTCTTTCCTGATTCTTCCCTTTCAGAGGATCACCCGAATAACTCTCTTGCTTGAGGTTTGCTTTCCCTTTTTAACCGATCCGGGAGATGTTGGATATTGGTGGTAAACCGCCAATTGGTGGTAAATACTTCACTAATTGGTGGAGTAGTGAACGTGATTATTTATTATTTGTGTGTGTGTTATTTGGTTTAGAATGTCCTCAAGAGAACCAGGGGTGTTTGTCTTAATGTCCCTAATGTGAAGGAAGCCATTGAAGCTGTACGGAAGGTATTACAGGTCATAAAATAACCGTAAATGCAGTTCATCTGCTGTTAGGATTCATAATTCAATTTCTCATTGTGTAGATAGTGGAAGAGTGTGACACAAGAGTCCAGAAAATGAAAAGAACTGAGCTGCTCGTTTCTTTGGACAAGTTAGTGGACTTCGGAAATGTCAAGGTACAAAATATCTTAATTTATTTTCTATGCCTCTGTTATATTTGTAAACACATTTTTCTTTTTCTCAATAGGCCGTTCCATTAATCACTAGAGGACGTCATTTGATTAAGGAGGGATCTTTGAAGCAATTAATAATTGGAGGCAATCACAAAGCATCTGTAGTCTCTCGCAAAGATTTATACATTCACCTTTTCAATGATCTATTGCTCCTCTCTGTTAGAAGGTATGATCTCTATTGACTCTTTAGTTTGAAGTTTTATGTGTAGGTGTGTCTGTGTATGTATAACCAGTTTTATCATCTTCTTCCTCTATTCAGTGGACAAAGATTCATTGTGCAGGACCATGCATTATTTCCTGATCATGTACGCGCTGAAGAAATCAAAACAACTATTTTGGGACTACCTTCTGAATCCCTCCTGCTCCATCTGACTAAGAAGCATAATAGATCTTCCTCTGCCCTGATACTTGCTGCGCGCACACAGTAATTGCAGTCTTGGAAATGGATCAAATTGTGTAGAACTAGGGTTTTTACAAAATTGGGGGCCAAAAGGCAGTGCTAAGGGGGCTGTGAAATGTAAAGTTAATAGATTTTTTTTCCTTTGAACAAAGTAGTAAATGGATTGAAATCTATGAAATTAATAATTAAATGATAAATCTTTGAGTGACATTACTAATTTCAATTTGTATTCAAATTTGATTTAATAATAATATATTTGTAAATAAATATTGTGCTGTTATATAAAAGAGTATAAATTGTGACATCTAAAAAACTAGATGTTACATTTTAATTCCTTTTTCATTTGTGGGTCCCTTGCACAAGAATGAATATTGGGAGTTGTGTTTGAAAAAAGCATTTCACGTTTTCTTGAGTGAACATGTTGGTTTCAGTTGTGTTAAGAAATTCTTTAAACACTTCTTCTTTTTTTTAGGTTGGAAAAAGAAACCTGGATCAAAGCTCTGTCATCGAAGTAGGAGACTGCAATATGTAGGATGTTCTTTATGGAAAGAATCAAACTGTGGATCATAAAATAGACATCACAACTTATGCTTTTAATTTTCTTGAATGTTGTTCTAATAGTGTGTATGTTACATATTTATTATAAATAAATGGCTGTAGGAAACCGCTTTAACGTGAGGTTTATTTCAACAAAACGCAATGCATGTACAGAAGAAATTTACAATTTGTAATTATCCAATTGTTGGGATTTATTCCCTTTGCTGTCGAATAGACTTGTTCAACAAGACCCGCTGTAGAAAACGTCTCTCTTCTCCCATTTTAGCACCACCTGTGTTGAAGAAGAAACCAAAGGTAAGTCTTAGGATGAGAGGGTGAACGACGATTTTAACAATATTATGCTTATTTCACCTGTAAGAGTCCTTTCTGTTGTTAATGTGTGGGAACTACGTGACCGGCTGAGGAGACATCAAGTCAAAATCTGAAAGGTTTCTCGCGACCCAAACACCCGCTGCAAACAAGCCCAGGTTCACAAGGAGATTCCTGTAACAGCAGAAACGTAATACAGCTCATGTAAATCAGATTTTGAGTAACGTTGGTACGTTACAATCGTCATTTCGAGCCTTCATAGATGTATAAACCGTAACAAACCTCCTAAAATCATTTCGGTCTGCGGCGAAACGGCAAGCCGAGCTTATCCATCCCGTGACCCCTCCCGATTTTCCTTCCGATTTCTTTCCGCTCATTGCTTTCAACGTTATAATAAATTATTAGTATTAACCACGCGAAGCATTCAAGCAGAAGGTCTTTGATATTACCTTGAAATTTCTACGGCAAACCACGAGGTTATCGCATTAGTACGGGTGCTCGACGGGGACAACCCGTACTGAGAGACGGCCGATTTCCGCAATGAGGAGTCAATTTTGAAACGCCGTACAATTTGACCCCTCCCGGCTTACAGATTTTTTACATGAGCGCAGTTGTGAAACACAAGTCCTGTACTTGAAATATGTCTGCCACCAGATACCGTCGATTTCTGAAGCTGTGCGAGGAATGGCCAAAAGACGAGTCTAAGAAAGGGAGAGATTTAGGGACGTTTTTACGCCAAAGAGTCGCTAGTGCTTTCCGGGAAGGCGAAAATACACAGGTATGTCGTGAATTACTACACCATTTATCCTTGCTGTATCCTTGATCTATCCTTGTTCATTGTGTGTGCAGAGATATGGTAATAATGCTATTGAGGTAAAGTTGGTTTTATATCCACACATTCGGACTTTCTCATTAATATAATTTCAGAAAAGTATTCTAAATAGTGAAACATCATTGTAGCAGTCAGTGACTATCAAAGTACAACATTATTCAGACAAATAATAAGTGTTATGTTGTTTTCAGTTCATTCTTGCATGTGATTTCACACCCAATATCTAAAGTACAATGGTAAAAAATATAAGAGGGTATGTCACAAGTTGTCACTGAATGAATGTGTGAATATAAAACCAACTTTACCTCAGTGTTAATGCTTTAATTAGACAAGCCTCGGTTTTATTGTAGTCTTGTGTGTAATATTTAGTTTTCTTGTACAGATATTGAATTTTAAAAATATTACGTTAAAATTCAAATTTCGTGCGCAATTGTTTCCTATTAAGATTTCAGACCCAGAGAAATGTGATCAGATGTATGAAAGTCTGGCTCGCATCAACAGTAATGTGTACAAAGAGAAGGTGAGTAGTGCTTTTTAGTTTCCTCTAGATGACACAGCTCATTTGGGTTTATTTTGTGAATGCTTTGTAATAGTTTTTATATGGTTTTCATTTGTTTAGACCACATGCTTGAAATGTTACAGTGACAATGGTTTTTTCTTTCTCTCCCCAGTTTCCACGAGCAAAAGATACCAGTTTTACAGGTGTGACAGTGGAAGAGTGTCGATTGCTGTTGGCAACAGGTGTGGATTTTTACGTTATACTGTACAAACCGAGGTACTATAGAATTCAAAAGTTTTGAGAAATTTTCCACAGCTAGATCCGTTCCTGCGTCAACATAATTTGCTGATCGTGTAAAGTTCATTTCTAACATAATCCTTACTCCAACCTATTCATACTTATTCTCAGCACCATAACTTTTTCTCTCATGCTTTTTTTCTCATAACTTTTACTTTTTATGAGGTGCGTTATTAGCCTTATACTCGACCCCCAACTTGGGACATACACTACGTACAATTTAGCTTACACAATTCACCTACAGCGCATGACTTTGGGGGAAACCAAAGCACCCAGAGGAAACCCACACGAACACGGGCAGAACATGCAAACTCTACACAGAAGTAGAATTTCTTTTAAGTTATTTATTTCGTGATTTATACTAATGTTTACTTTTTCACATACTTATTTTGTTATATACAGTGTGCGAATTATACATTGACGATAATTTATTAATAAAATGTATACGTTTTGAGGGATATTTAGTGACCATTTAGAAGTTTCTGTTGGTCAAACTATACAAATGATGTGTCTATGTTTTTGTTTTTTAGGCTACATGTAGATATAAACTCCTATTTTAGATTAAATGTGTTCTGTGAATACTTAAGACGTCTTTCTGTGCTCTAAAACTGCCAGTTTGACTGTTGAATGATATTTGTCCTAGCATAATATTTAAGATAGAGGTCAGAAAAAGCTATTTCTAATCATTAAATTGCTGACCCCCCCATACTTCTCATTTTGATGTCCTTCAAGGGGATCAAGCATTAATTAGGGGGGTCAATCCCCCCAAACCCCCCTTTAATTTGCACCCTGATTATATATTGTTTAATATACATTAAACCTTATTGGCATTCAGTGTGGACAGCAAATGCATGTTCTTTGCTCTTTTGGTCAATTTAACATAAAGAATGTATTCATTTGTTTGCTGTTCTCGTGGCATTAAAAAGGACCAAATATAGGTTAATATTATTTATGTGAAATAAAAAAATACATTCTTTTTAATTCAGTTATATTTTGAACATAATTTAGGAACACAAAATTATTACCTGTTGGTCACTTAAGCACAGACTTGAAATTAAGATGTTTAGTTTAAACTGCCCAATGTCGCAAGTAAGTCGTAAAGGCTTCTTTTTAAAGACTTGTTATTATTTTAGAAGCTTATTTAAACGATTTTGTGCCATTCTTATGAAGTAAAATAAATAAATGAAGTAAAGTAAAATAAATAAAAATGTTCAATACCAGAGGGTATGGTATGAAGACTTGTTTAAAACATCGAATGTAGTGTTTATTTAGCTATGTATGGTGGACAAAAATAAAAAATATATAGATAAAGGATGTTGTCATTCGTTTCAGGAAGCATGCAGCAGACAGATGAGGAGAAGAAGGGATTGTGGAAGACCCTAATGGAGCGCTTCTCCTCCAAACCTGAAGACGGACCCCCTGAAAAAGCTGAGAAATAATCACCATACTGTATAGTTCTTATTTATTCCCCTTTGCACTTTCACAGATAAAACCAATAAGCTGTGTATGCAGATCTTCACTTTTAACAGCTGTAGCTCTCGTAATGTTCAT
The DNA here is from genome assembly GCF_903798145.1 of Danio aesculapii. Lineage (NCBI taxonomy): Eukaryota > Metazoa > Chordata > Actinopteri > Cypriniformes > Danionidae > Danio > Danio aesculapii. Next base: position 42,981,366 of record NC_079440.1, read on the forward strand.
GGTTGAACAGAGACCTCCAAAAACCAGTGATTTTGTTGGAAGAGCTGCTATAAAGTTGAAGAAATGTGACAATTCAGGAAACACAATATTCAGTTTTATAGAATATTACTTGCATATTATTTTTCTTGAACCAACAGATGCCAATAAATACTTTTTGTATCTCCTGCTAAACAATCTTGTATGTTCTGACTTTCATTGGAAAAGCATTATTTACATACACAATGAGGTATAGGTACAGCTAGTGTTTTTCAGCCAATGATAAACTTCTGGTCTTTTATAGCATTGAAGTTGTAATGTAGTTACAATACATTCAGTTAAATAGACTTAAGCATTTATTTAGTTGTTCAAGTGTAAAATGAGATGAAAGAATGTGTAACCGCTAGCGCCGTCAGGATCAGCAGGCAACATAAATCAATAGTAAAATATATTTAATGGTATTTTATGGAATATGGAATTTAATGCAGTGCTTCTTGTCCAGGCTGTGACCCACTTTATATTGTATATCTATCAGGAAGTGAAGATCGCCGATTTTTAAAGAAAAGACCTTAAACGTAGCAATTTTATAACGGAAATACAGTTCACCAGAAGCGCCGAGGCTGGCTGACGAAATTAAAAGTCTGTGTGCATCTACCCCATTTGTGCTCCTACAGCATGTAAGATTTTCTCCATTTTATTCATTGTCATTAATTGCAACAAATGTATGTTCATGGTAGGCAGGACCACTTGATGAAATGCTTATTTGAATGCTCATTTAAAAAACACTTAAGGCCCATTCCCAATTCTATTTTTGTACCTTTACTCCTTCCCCTTAAAACAGAGTGTGAAGAGGAAGGGCTTCAAAATTTACCCCTAGGAAATGGGAGAGCACTACAACACCTGCACATGTCATCATGATCTCTTGCTTCATATGAGATCGACGATCGCTACTGCTGTAGTTATTTTAGTTGCGTTATTTTTTTTTTGGTATTTATCTTCAGGAAATCACTGAAGGCAACTATATCATGTTATCATAATAATATAATGTGGCAATAAGATCGTAACTGTACTGTGCATTTACACAGTGGCCATATTTATTTATGTAAACCCACAAAAACAGCATTAATATTATAGCAGACACTGTAAAAAGGTCATTCCCAGCCACTAGACTTTTCTGACAGGGTATTCGAGTGTCATGGAGTGACAGTATTATGTGGGGCTATTATATAGGAGTTATTAGTTGGCATTATAGATAGCGAAATTTAGCGAGTTTTATTAAAAAGCATGATGGTAAAACACAAACACGGTTATGAATATATTAAAACATAAGCTTGTTTGTGGTAAAAATTCATAATAATGACAAAAAAATACTAATTTGTGCATCTCCTGACTTCCGTGTGCAGCCATGCTGTCGTTGTAGCTGGTGTATTCTGGGAAATTTTCTTACCCCTTGGGCCCAATCCCAATTCTACCCCTTAGACCTTCCCCTTATCCCCACCCCTCGTTTTGCGCGTTCATGTGAAGGGGTAGGGGTGTCCCAATTCTCTTTAGCTTGAAGGCGTCGGGGTACGGAGAAGGGCTAGATACCCCTTCAAATGGAGATTTTTCAGGACCAAACTTGAAACCAAGGGGTTGGAAAATTTCCCAGAATACACCATCTACAGGGCTGCACAGTGGTGCAGTGTGTAGCACGATCGCCTCACAGCAAGAAGGTCGCTGGTTTGAGCTTCGGCTGGGTCAGTTGGCATTTCTGTGTGGAGTGTGCATGTTCTCCCTGCGTTCACGTGGGTTTCTTCCAGGTGCTCCGGTTTCCCCCACATGTCCAAAGACATGTGCTATAGGTGAATTGGGTAAGCTAAAATAGAACGTAGTGTAAGTGTGTGAATGAGTGTATGTGGATGATTCCCAGTGATGGGTTGCAGCTGGAAGGGCATCCGCTGCATAAAACATATGCTGGAAAAGTTGGCGGTTCGTTCCGCTGTGGCAACCCGGAAGTAAGGAGATTTTTTTTTTGTCATTATTACGAACTTTTACAACAAACAAATATGTTTTTATACACACATAACAGCATTCATGTTTTACTGTCATGCTTTTTTTTTTTAAACACTAAATAAAAAACGCAAAATTTCGCTATCTATAATCCCTAATGACTCCTGTATAGCAGTCCCAAAACATTCTGTCACTCCAATACCCTGTCAGAAAAGTCTAGGGGCTGGGAATGAGCTTTTTAGTGTCTGCTTTAATGTTAATGTTTTTTTGTGTGTTTACATAGATAAATATAGTTACGATCTTATTGCCTCATTATCTTGTTATGATAACATGATCAGAATCAGAAAGAGCTTTATTGCCAGGTATGTTCACACATACAAGGAATTTGTTTCCGTGACAGAGCTTCTACAGTGCAACAGGATAACAGAGACAGGACTAAAACAGATAATAAATATATTTAAAAAAAAAATAGAAGTAGTGAGTGCAAATATACAGATTGACAAGTGTATGTACGTGTTTATTACTATATACAACGTTGTATGTGCAGCTGTTGTGTGCAAATTGACATGTAAGTGTGTGGTTAAATAAGTGTATATGTTTATAAAAGTGTATGGCAAGTAGTGATGTTGGTTTCGCAATGATATAGTTGCCTTCAGTGATTTCCTGAAGATAAATACCAAAAAAATAAGGCAACTGGAATAACTACAACAGTCGCGATTGTCTGATCTCATAAGAAGCAAGAGATCGTGATGACGTGTGCAGGTGCTGTAGTGGTGTCCCAATTCTTAGGGGTAAATTTTAAAGCCCTTCCCCACTCTGTTTTAAGGGCCATGGGGAAGGTGCAGGGGTACAAAAATAGAATTGGGATTGGGCCTTGGTTTCGAGTATGGTCCTGAAAAGTCTAATTTTCAAAAGGGTATCTAGCCCTTCCCCTTAGCCCTACGCCTTCAAGTTAAAGAGAATTGGGACACCCCTACCCCTTCACGTGAATGCGTAAGGGGTAAGGTGAAGGGCTAAGGGGTAGAATTGGGATTGGGCCTAAGTGTTGCAGACACATTACTAATTACATTATAATGGCTAATTATATGCACCATATTAGTAAGAATGGAGGTCGTTCAGGTAAAAAAAAAAATATTTTCAAATTTAGTTGTATTCGTAATTATTTAGGATTAGGGCAGAATGACAGTTGAAGTGCAGTTCTTTATTAATGGGGTTACTTGGCAATGTGAAATAACATTCTGAGTGCACATTGGGGGATTTTCTGGCTAATATTGATAACATGGCCTAATCTGTGATGAAGCATGTTTACAAAAGATAGATGATAAAAGCCTCCTCTGCCTGACCACCACCCTCATACAGCCACAAAGCTTCGTGACCAGAACTTAATGTTTGAGATAGAAACTACATGCAGTGTGCTTTAAACAAATTTATTTCCAAGAAATAAAGTTTACAAAATCATTATCAAAGAACAATGTGTATGGAAGCAAACATTTGATTTGAAGTGCACATAAGCTGATCTAAACTTGAGTGGTGGAGTATGTTATAAAATAATTAATGGAAGCATTAGAACATTATTTTATTGCCTCACCTCTTCTACTTAAGACATCCGGTGAATTGCCTTGCAAGTGACAAAACAAGTAACAAAACAATCATGAGTGCATTTATTCTTCTCAGTTGTGTTAGCTGGATTAGTGTTGGGCTCTTCAGTCTTCTTTCTTGGGCTCTGGGTTGTCTCTCCAAACACAGTAGTTGAGGCTGGTGGCGACACACAGCCAAGCCATGTATGGCACCATCAGAAGTGTTGCAGTGCGGCTGATGGGATACCAGGACACCATTGTGGCTGCCACTGTGCCGCTCAACAACAATAGCTCTATCAGTGCCTAGACACACGACAGAAGAACACCACAATATCTTTATCATATCAAATTAATGAAGAAAAAAAACCTGTCAAACTTCTGAAGTTAAGTATGTTCTTAAAAAAACAGAACACCAAAAAATGACAACGCAAGAAGATATTTTGCGGAATGTTCAAATCCGTTTAGCTTTGGCTTTATTTGCATCCACCCATTTTATGTGTCTTTTAGGATATCGCATGAAAAAAGCATACAAATTCTTAATCTCTCAGCTGATGAAAATAAATTATTCAATAGATATATGCATATTAACTATGATGGAAACACATAAAATCCTCTGTTTACCAAAAAGAAGTTTGGTAAAATATAATATACCAATATTTACAGATAATTTCATCAGATAACTAGACTAACCAATGGACTGATCTTGTCTCGCAGCACCATGCCAAATGTTTTAGCAGTTCAGCAAACACCTGAGAAAAACTCTATCCTCAAAATGATTTTATCTATCGACCATCTAGCATGAAAACCTCAGGCACCCACCTCTAAACTAAGGATAACACCACAGAGTTTGTTGTTGTGTGTGCTTCGCATATTTGTTATGAAGGGGAAAAGTGCTAAAATGGTTTGCCTCATTGCGTGAATGTTTTAATAAATTATAAATGTATTCAATTTTATTAATAATCTATTGTGCTACTTTGCCAGGAAGTGATATTTTGTGAAGGTGTGATGGAAAAGTTGCTTTAATTATGAAAACAGCTAATGTCGGTGCGAATTGAAACAGTTCCTGACATTCTTTAAAATATATTATTTTGTGTTGCAGAGAAGAATAATCCTAACTAAACAATGACCAAATTTTCATTTTTAATTGTGACTATCCCCGTGTTTATACTATACCAATGTACCTGAAAGCTGAATGCTTTTTTCAAAACCTTTGACAACATGGTCAAAAGATTCTGTTAACACAAAAACGTAATGAGCATTCCAGGCCACTAGTTTATGATGTCACTTTTTTTATAATTTTTTTGGCGGGTTTTCACTTTTAATGGACAGGACAGTAGAGAGCATTGACAGGGAAGCAGAGAGAGGGGAAGGATCGGCATAGGACCTTGAGGCAGGAATCGAACTCGGGTCGCTGCAAACACCAGAATGCATGTGTCGACGCACTTAGCACTACAACATTGGCACGGACTATAATGTCACTTCTAAAAGAAACACTACCGGTGCACTTTTATATTAGTCGTGAACGTTTGTGATTTCGGACACAGCTTATATAGTACATGTGCAAGTTTGAACACGTAATACACACCCACATGATGTCAGCATATTCACAAAATCACTTGTAGTTTGCACAGATGAAATAAAGTGCACTTTGAAACACATTTTTTGCATATTCAGGCTCTCAAAATACCATTGTCATGTTAAAAAGTACATAAGATGTCCTCATATTTGGGGTCTGATACTATCTCATTAGAACTATATGTGGAGAAACAGGTTCCTGGTTTGACTTTAGAATAGTTGCTCCATATTTCAACTTGAAATCCACTGACAATGACTTTTGCTGCTTGTTCAAACTAAGTTAAAATCAGCTGAAACAACACAATTTTTATCCAAAATCAAACAAAAAGTGCTCAGGGGTAGCTTAATTATTGTGTCCATGCTCTTTGGGTTAGGGATTCACCAGAAAAAACAGCAAAAGCAAGCCCAAAGCACCAAAAATGTGAACAAAGTATTAAAGAGGCTTTATTGACATGGCTATTCCTTAAAACTCAACCTATGTGTTTCAGCAAACACTTGCCATCATCAGAGTGGCAAGTGTTTGCCGAAATGTGTAGGTGCAGTTTTAAGGAATAGACATGTCAGTAAATACTTTTTAATAGTTTTTCCACATTTTTCAGGTGCCTTGGACTTACTTTTGCTGTTAACACAATTCTTATGTTTGTTTTGGGACCACTTATTTGCTCTATGTTTAATCCACATACATTTGTAAAAACAATTAAGTTGACTTAATCGATTTGTGTTGGGACAACATGAAGTAATTGTGTGGAATGCAGCATTTGTTATACAATTTCAGTCTCAGAATAATGTCTCACCAGCTGAATTTTGTGTGCACCGAAGAAGATGGGGGTCCAGGCCCAGTTAAGTGCCAACTGCAGCCCATAAAGTCCCAATGGCACCATTGCATCCTGTGTGAAGCCTCCAAGCTCTTTCCACACAAGGTATGAACCGTACCTTTTAAAAAAAGATGGAAAACTGTTTACTTAATCTGCAGTAAGTCAGTTATTAAACTTTCTAAAGTCTAACATGCAGACATAGTGAATGCCTAATGTTTGAACGTACCCCATGCCAGTGTAAAGGGTGGTCCACACCACTGGGAAGGCAGCATTAGGTGGTCTCCATGAGGGTTTATTAAGCGTGGTGTACCATGTCTTCACCTCCCGCCGTGTGATTATACCTCCAAATATCCCACCAACGTGAGGGAGGGCAGTAAGGCTCAGCATAGGAATCCACATCCTTTTAATACAAACAGGCAAATTAAGGTCTCTGAGCAACTGTCCGTGTATGTATATTATGTGACTGTTTGGAAGGGTTGCGCTGCACCTCCTTGTCCATGTAACTTTCAAGTCTGACAGCTTATCTCCACAGCAAGCAGGCCAACAGTATCTTAGGGCTGATTTCATTTGCAGCACAATAATGACTTTTATTTATTAGCAATAAATGCAATCATACATTAACAGGGAAATTCTATTGCAGCGAAATTTTCATTTAGTTTGACCTAAATATAAAATTACCAAAACTAAAATTAAAAGTGAAATGAAAGAGCAATAAACAAAAAACAACCATTATAAATAATGTATTATTAAAATAATTAAAAAATTAAGAACAAAAAAGACAACAAGCCTAAAATGGCACAAAAACTGAAAATTAAAAACACTAAAATTGACAAAAATTGTAAAATAATAATCAATATAAACAAAAAAAATAGATTATTAACTTAATAAACACAAAAATTGACAAATAAATTTAAATAATTATCAATATAAATATCAAATTGATTATTAACTTAACAATTAGAATAAAACAATTATTTGAAATAGAAATACAAATGGCACAAGAAATAGCAAACTGCTGCTCACAAACCAATTCGAAATGTTTTATCTTAAATTATTTTGAATGAACTTCTAGCAAACATAAAAACTTTTGGTTGACAGCCAGTTCAGTTTGTCCCTCAATAGGAGCGATTCTGCGCATGTACCCAAAACATGTAAATGTAAACGAAACCTGTGTAAATGTGAAGAATTTGACGAGAAATGTTACATTTAACCCAATACAGACATTTTATATTTCGTGCAAAGGATATTAAACTGCATGAAGTGGTCGCAAATGTTAGTCACGCGCTTATCGTTATATTACTTAACGCGCGCGACAGACAGCTGGTGGTGTTTTGTTTACAAATACTAAACCTGGCCAGTCAGAGCATTCAAACTTATCGATTATACATAGCGTATTGTTTTTACCTGAACTGTAGAGTCGTGGAGCTGCTCGATGTGAAGAAGCGAGAGGTTTGTACAGCCTTCTATGACCGGAGTGATCTTGAAATCATGATATAAGTTTGTGTAACAGACAGTGGGCGTGTAGCTCTGCGCTGCTGTAGAAACAATGCTCGGACTCGCTGGCCAATAAGGAGAGGCGCGTAAACATCTGCCGCTTCCTCGTGTTGTGAAACCGACACTCAGCATTGTACTGTAATGTAATGTACTGTAGTAATGCGTGTTCAAGACGATCAACTCGGCGCAGCGATGGATCAGATATTTTTAACCATTGTAAATAAGCTGAGATATGTGTCAGATGTAACAGCAGCCAATAAAGAGCTGCTAACATAGACCACAAACGCAATACTAAAATTATAAGTGTTTGTTAACATTTCTTTTGGGTTATGCAGGAAGGTTCTTGGTATTTTTTACAGTTAGATAATGAGCATAGGAAACGTACACTATGCACAATGTGCGTCACACTATGAAGATGACTCCCTCTGTAGGCTTACATTCAACTGGCAGCTTCTGCATAGAAAAACACTATTCATTTCAGGTGTCATATAATGTACAGACTGTCACCAACTAGTGTAATAAGAGTGAAATATTAGTGACATGCTATTCTGAAGAGAGTGAGGGAGGAGAAGGTTTTTGTTCTCTTGTTTGCTAACAGATGTAGCAAAATAATTGTAATTTAATATATAGAATTGGCTAAAATTAAGATAGTGGCAAATAATGTAGATATAAAATGGGGCTGCACTGAGATCTGCACTTATTATTGATTGATTGTGATTACTCTTTGAAATATACTAGACAATATTTTTAAACTATATAAACTACTTACACTGCATGACATTTTAGTGAGTGGGTAAAGAGGCATTATTTTTGCTAATAAATAAATTAGTAAAGAAATATAAACCTTTTGGGAAAAAAGCTGTATTACTCTAATTATTTTGATCCTTTTTTATATTAATTCATGTTTTTTATATTTTAGATTGCAATGCATTTTATAAATTTAAATCTTCAGTGAATAATTGTTTTAAGATGATACACCATTTGGACTCGAAACTATGGCCGAAACTGTCAAATTTAAAGGGGACCTATTGCGCTTCTTTTTACAAAGTCTCTATGTGAAGCATTAACTCAAAATACCCCACAAATATTTTTTTTAAATAATTTTTTATATATTTGAAACTGCCTCTTTTGGTTTTGATCCAAATATTGCCCTTTTGGTGACTGTTACTTTAAATTCAGAAGAAATTGGGCTCCCAACCCTCTTTTCAAAAGGGTGGAGCCACAAACGCTTGTGCGTCAACATACAGTAGTGGCAGATTCACAATGTATCGCAATACTATTACATCCCAGCTCAAATACAAAAATGCCAGAATCATAGGAGAAGAGGATTTCCTGCTTGAAATTGTTGATTTAAATGATTGCTCAGTGTGACCTTTATTAAACCTGTGTAAAAAATTACACTTCATTAGTAACACTTATTTTTAAGTTTTTACATTTTCATTTGTTTCTTAGCAGTACATGATTTGATTAAATCTTATTTTAAGACTTTCTATGTATAATTAAAGTATTTGAATATTTTTAAGGACGCATCATGACCCCAAATGTCTTCTTGGCACCTCCACGCCCAGCTCCATCTACATATCGTCCCTCACAGAATTACTCTGATACAGTGGCCTCTAGCTACAGCTCCTCCCTTCAATGATCTGAAGCAATTGAGACCCATGTGGTGTTATTACACCTGAAAGTAATTTTTTGACATAATTGTTGAAGATTTGGGATTTTTATGCTTAGATCTAAGACCCTCCAAATCTAAAGGAACTTGGCCCACTGAAAGTAGTTGGTGTTTATCACCTTCATCAAGGAGATGGAGAAGTATGGAGCCAGATCAGTCTCAAAAAATAATACATTTACAAAATAAAAAAATTCATACATGGACAGCACAATTTACATTTATAAAAAATAATTTGTAAGTGCAAAACAATTCGTAAATACACAAATCCAATTCGTAAATTCAAAAAATGATTCATAAATACACAAATTCAATTAGTAAGTTTAAAACGATTTATAAATACACATTAAATTTGTACATTTAAAACTCGATTCATAAATACTCAAATCCAATTCATAAATTCAAAACATGATTCAAAAAATACACAAATCCAATTCGTAAATTCACAACGTGATTCATAAATACACAAATCCAATTCATAAATTCAAAACATGATTCATAAATACACAAATCCAATTCGTAAATTCAAAACACAATTCAAAAAATACACAAATCCAATTCGTAAATTCACGACGTGATTCATAAATACACAAATCAATTCGTAAATTCACGACGTGATTCATAAATACACAAATCTAATTATTAAATTCAAAACACGATTCATAAATACACAAATTCAATTCGTAAATTCACGACGTGATTCATAAATACACAAATCCAATTCGTAAATTCACGACGTGATTCATAAATACACAAATCCAATTCGTAAGTTCAAAACATGATTCATAAATACACAAATCCAATTCGTAAGTTCAAAACATGAATCATAAATACACAAATCCAATTCGTAAATTCAAAACGCGATTCATAAATACACAAATCCAATTCGTAAATTCAAAACAGCATTCATAATGCACAAATCCAATTCATAAGTTTAAAAAACGATTCATAAATACAAAAATCAAATTCGTATATTCAAAACATGATTTATAAATAACCATCTACTTAATTTGGCAAAAATATTTAGGATTTTTACTTGTGAATTTGTATTTATGAATTGTGTTTTGAATTTACAATTTGGATTTTGTAAATGTGAATTGTGCTGTGCATGTATGAATTTTGTTTTGTAAATATATTATTTTTGAGACTGATCTGGCTCCATAGAGAAGAGCCTTGGCATTAATGTCCTCCACTGTGCTTGAATGTAGATTTCAGGATTTGGATTCACCAGCACCTTCCCTTCAGACAAAATAAGGATATCTTTGAAATACTAGGCATCACTGTTGATGCACTGGATGAACACACAGAGATTCCTGTCAGCATAGAGGAGGAGGATGACAAGTACAAGATGTCCCTCAGTCCTGACAACATGGAAACTCCAGCCACTGATTCTGACAATAGTATTTGGATGCAGACTTCATGATGCAAGTTGAGATTGCATCACTCAGAGATGCAATGTCAGACACTCAATGGAGCTAGTGACGTCGGTTAGGTGAGCCCATTAAAAAGCATTGCATACACCTCACATTGCATCTGCACCAGGTCTGCATCCAGACCCCTCTCCAATAGGAAGTTCTGTCTTCTGCCAGAGGCTCAAAAAGCAAATTTGCTTTTTTTTTTAGAGCTCTATGACTTGCTACATGCAATGCCTGGTCAGGACTACAGACTTTAAGAACAAAGTAGGAAAAGTATTCTTTACTTTTGCGCATCTTCGCACTCTTGCAAATCCTTGTGCATCGATAGATTTGCTCTTCAGTGTTTGGACTCTCAGTAGTGATTATTAAACCACACTGAACTGAGCTAAATTGAACTGAACTTATAACACTGAAAACTGTTTCAATTTTCTACGATCATCTATGTGAAGCTGCTTTGACACAATCTACATTGTAAAAGCGCTATACAAATGAAGGTGAATTGAACTGAATTGAACTCTCCATGGTCAAGTTTACTCTCAGAAGGGAGACTGTATATACCACTTACGATACGCTGACTGAGAGCTTCCAAAAATACTAAGCGCCCGGAGTATGGTTGCTGACTATGTCCACTCCTTAATGAAAACATTGTACCAATCTTGTGATGGTACCTTCCTTCAGATTAATTTAAGCTGAATCGTAACAAACAAATTTCTTCAACAAGACAGTGACTTAACTAAGCTTAAATGTTTCTGCATGTGTTTATATCTCAACCCTACTGAGTACTTTTGGGATATGTTGGAATGAGGCATTCATGTCATGGATGTACAGCTGACAAACACTGTAAAAAAAATCATGTCAATATTGATTTAAGGCAGTTCAAGGTAAAAGGGGGAGCAATGCAGTTCTAGAAGACAAGTGGCCCAATGTGTAAAAACATTCTTCAAATTATATAGTATTTCTTCTGTTGTCCAGTTTTGGTGAGCCCAAATGAATCATAGCATCAGTCAGGCCCATAGCCAAGGGGGTTCCCTGACAAAGGACCAGAACATGAGCTTATTTGTCCTATATTGACTGCTATGCCATCATGGTGAAAATAACCCATTGAAAAAGACTTTAAGACCTAGCAGAATCCTCTGTTGGCTGTCGCTTCGCTGTGACTTCTGCTGGTTAGTTTTAGCCAGCGGTGTAGCGGACATTTTACACGGAGAGACATGGTACGGCCCTGGTTTTTTCAAATGCATTTTCTCATTAAAATTTAATAATTCAATAGAAAATGAGGCATATAATTGCAAGAAGGTCCACCTTTTGCGAGAAAAGAACCACCCCTTTCACCTGGCTGGCTATGGGCCCGCCAGTGAACTGTTCTCAATTGACAGAAGTTGCACTGGTGTAATTTTTTAGACATTTTATGGTGACATATGTTTTGGTTAAATACACAGTTGAAAAGTATTTTGGCTGCTTGTTCAAACTACTTATTTAAAATTAGCTGACTCAATAAAAATCCTACGCTTAATAATCTTATGGGACAACTTAATTGTTTAATGTTCAATCCACTTAATTTTTTTAAAACAATTAAGTAAACTTAATCAACTTGTGTTGGAACAACATGAAGGAGTTGTGTGGAACCCAGCATCATTCTCCATTACAGTGCACAACACCCCAAAATTAAATTCAAAACTCTACTAATATATTTAGGTGTAAAGGAAATATTTACATTTTACTTTGTATCATTAATGTAACAATAGGTTAAACAGAAATATGTAAACTCTAAAAAGCAGTTAAATGTCCTAAAATATATAAAAAAAACATTTTCCTTTCTTTATTAAATGATTATTTCACACTAACTCCCAAACAAATGGCCATAAAATGGCCAGTTTTTGACATTTATGAACCTAAAAATCCCCTTTAATAAACCCTTGACAGCTTATTTAGGACCTAAAAACCAACCGTGGCATAGTTAAAAACAATTAAGAAATAAAAGTTTGAACAATTCCTCAACCCCTGTTAAAACACCTGTTAGACAAAACGCCGAGCGTATAAAAGCAGCAGGAATTTGTTTGGTCTGACATAAATGACAACTAGCTGGATTTGAATAGAGCTGCTGCCAACACGTCATCGTGTGATGCTCAAACACATTCACACCTCATCTTCTGGTCCTCCAGCAGACTCTACCTTCTTGTCGCTCCAGCAGCCCTCGTTGTCTGCCTGAACTCTCACCCTGGTGGTCGGGAAATGTCAAAGAGAGGCCCGTGCCGCAGCAAGGGGGCGTTACGGGGGAAAAACAATTGCCTTTATTGTTATATTTTCACGCAATTCGCATTTTCTTAGTCTCGCCGCTGGAATAAGCCTGAAAAACGAGCAGCGCGCGCGCCGAGCGACCGCCAGTGTAGCATCCGCCGTGGACTGCTGTTCGCATCCTTCATCTGTCTCGCCTCGTATTGCAATCATTGCCAAACATGTGAGTAGCAAAACCGCAGCCGAATTGTTCTGCAGTAACCCAAACGTGTTTCGATGCTGATGCTGGTACATCGCGGGCTCGGTCGCAGCCTGCTCTCATTCATCTAATTAGTTTGCGTGAATGTGCTGTGCTTGATACACAATAGTTACTAGCATCCAGCTGCAAACGGTTAGTGGTAGTGCAACAGCAGCGTCGATACAAAGGCTGGAGCATATAGCGAGCCATCATCTCCTTCAACGCTGCAAGTGTTGCTTTTACGGGCTCCACTTGTGCTCTGCTTTACTGTTTAGCATTAGAAAAGCTAGTCCTGCAGATTTCGTGTGCCATTTCTCCGCTTTTTATAGCTGAATCTTGGCGGCGAGGTGCTGTGAGACGTTCAAGTTGCATCTGTTTGTCAGTCAGTGTCTATTCGGAAGACATGCTGCACGACATTTGGATGGATGTACGATTTATTGCGTAAACTGCAAATAAAAAAGCACATATTTTTTAGGTGTTTAGTAGTGCTTGATAGACCTCAGAGATTCGGATGTGGATTTTAGGTTTACTGTGCAAACTGCTGAGAGGTACGATACATGTGGCCTGATGTTATGAACTGACATACTCGTATTGATTTTGAATTGAATAGCTAAAAGAGATCAAAAATTGAACTAATTCTATTCTATTTTGCATTGTAGCTTTATTTTTCCTGTCTATATGGCACCGCTATGTTGTGTGTGTCAGTTTGTGGGCTTGTTGAAAGCAACTTCATAAGTGGGCCTTCATGTGCATGACAAACTTTATGAATGAACTGCACATCTCTGGAAATTAAGCTGGCACAAATTTAAAAATGTTATTTTGTACAAGTATTATTATTTATATTACAACTTATCATGTCTGCTTTGTTAACGAAACAATCATTCTTAATTTAATATTTTGTATTTGCATTTTATTTTATATGCATTTAACATCAGGCTACTTGGGCATTCATGAATGTTTGAATCTTTCCATATGTAATATTTGCAATTTAGAATTTGATTTGAGTTTAAAAGATTAGACAACACAGTCATTTGTATGTAATAAACTTATCATATGCTTGTCATTATTATTATATTCAATCTTTATAATTTTATGCTCATTCTTGTTATTAATTAAACATTGGAAGTTCTTGTTTTTAAAACAAGCACTCCGAGAACTAGATTAAAATGAGAAGAACATGTTACATGTTTAAATGTATGCATGTTTCAGATATTCAGTAAGCATTGACTTGTGTTTAGTAATGTGGAGTAGTATCATCCATTGTGAGAGCTTCTGAAGTGGTCTGTCATTGAGAGATGGATCCACAAAATCTTTTATTAACCTGTGACTAATTTTTCTGATGAAGTGAGCAGTGCTTTTAAATGTCCACTACTTTGTATTTGTAAGTATTTGTAATTTATAGACACAAACATTTACAGTTTTACATAGTTTTATTAAATTCAGAGTCTGTGTTTGAAACCTTATTTCAGTGTGCATGATTAACATGCTTTTTTCTTATTTTAAAGCTGCAGTATGTAACTTTTGCCACTCTGTCTGCTTGTAAATAAAGCTGCATGCATCTTGGGGAAGAGCATTTTAGCCGGAGCTATTTCTCTGTTTATAACAGACGTAAAATCAGTGAAACACACACAGTTTAAGCCACTTGTAATGATTTAGGGCAAAACAAAAACATGGTTTGTATTAGGGTTGCACGGTTTACCGGTACTATGGTAGTATCGCGTTTCTATGGCTCCAAAATACTGGCGGTGCCACTGTAGTTTGTAAACGGTAGTATCGTCTTTAACGGTCTATCTACAATAGATAATGTTGCATGTGGAGAAGTCACTGAAATGCTCACACGTTTGTGCAACACTAGTCTATTTTATTTAATAGTCTGTGAAGCCCTTTAAGGTTGCACATTTTCTGATGTTTGCTGACAAGTCAAACGCACATCTGAATCGGTTCATTTCTGTTCCTGTCAATATAATTTAGTAGATGCAATAACAGCAACAATCTCTTAAAAAGAACGACTCACAAAGTGAAATTTTGAATTACTTTGGATTGTTAACTGATAAGACTGAAAAAAAAAAACAATAGATGAAAACCCCAAAATAGCAACAGGAAACACTTAAACAATTTTTGACCACCTCATATAGCCCTTTTTTTTTTGTAACAAATTTCGTTTAGTATAATTTGTATCTTTATTTTAATGTATTTTTTGTTGGTCAGTTATTTACAAAATAAACAAAAAGAACTAATACATTTTAGGTGAAGTGACATGCAAGTAATAAGTTGTTAATACATTTTTTCAATAATAAGGGAATTATGAATAAAATGCAGGTAGACCTATTATAACATTAAATATATAGTATTTCTGACCATTTTTTGTATAATTTGAGTTATAAATGACAGCATCGCTATACTATTTGGTATCACGATACTTCAGCTGGTATAGTATCGTAAGATGAATTAATGGTATCGCGACAACCCTAGTTTGTATCGGCTAATTAAGAATCAAAACATTCTGCATCTTTAAGATCATGCTTAATGTATTTTCTGAAGACCTGATAGAAATAAACCACAGATTTGTATCCATGAATGGTTCTAAAATCATGTATAGGAATCAAAAATGAAACAAAGCTGGTGGTCATTCAACACCTAAAAATAAAGTAATAATGACACCTGTTGTCACAGTAACACAGCAGTGTATAAATATGTTGGTCTGTCGTCTGTGCTTATAGAGGTGTTTGTGTAATTTAGGTCCAGATGGACTCATAACAAAATCGCTTATCAATTTTTGGCTTGCTATGTTCTTTTTTAGTTATGCAAATGCAAAATGTGAACTTCTTTTGTGGTGGGATCATTTACATTTGCGTTATTTTTATGGCAATACATTAAACACGAATGAACCAGACCCAAAAGCAATTTTCTTTTGGATATTTGAAGACACTTGAAATATAAGTTATCAGTTATTAGACAATCTTTCTTCAAGTAGCTGTATCTGTGCTCATCTTACAGACTGAAGGCGACACTGTAAGCTGTTTCCTGCTTTTCACATGAGAATAAGATTCCCAGTATAAAGTAATTACATATTATTTATCCCATGGGAGTCAGAGGAGAGCATCTTCATTCTCCGTGTTTTAATCACTGTAGTTTTTGAAAATGAGGACAGTATACTCAGAGGATTGTTCATCAAGTCATGTTCCCTTTCTCTCTTTTATAGGAGAAATGAAACATTTGTGCACTGGGACTGGATGCTTTCACTAGCACAACCCACTTCCGCCATGACACCCAGCAGAGGATTCTGGGATTGACGCAAGCATCACTCCCACTGATGGCCTGGATCAGGTGAGCTTCTCTTTATGCACTATTTATAAGACAGTTATAAATGTCTTGCTTAATAAAGGGATAGTTGACCTAACACTGGAAATTCTGTCATCTTTTACTTGTCCATCACTTGTAAAAAAAAACAGTTTGAGCTGTTCTGTTGACAGTTCTGTTGAGCACAAAAGAATAAAGGAAAACTGATGGAAGTGGGAAGCAAACCTTGGGAGAAACTAGGGTCAGTCAGGGCGACCAATTCTCTTGAGAATGATGAATGTCCGTCACGTCTAAGGCCCCGTTTACACTAATACGTTTTAGTTTTGAAACGGTGTTTTAGAATGAAAATAATCCACGTCCACACTGGCATTTCACCTAGCGTTTCTGAACAACTCTCTGTCCACACTACACCGCTGGAAACGCACATCAAGTGACCACACATACACATTGGCATGCACTACAGCGTATGACAGCGTCTGAGCTCCCGGCAGTCAGCGAGTGCTTTGAGCACACCTCTCCAGATGAGAACAGCGCACGTCAGACAGTTCATCAAGGATCTTCCAACCGAGGCTCATTTTGAAAACGTTGTCCCGTGGACGTTTCTGGAGACTGCGAATTATGTAGCCAGGGGTATGTATGGCTGCATTTAATTTTTTAAGCGAATGCTACGGGGTGGTATGACGCTGTTCCTTTTCGCACTTACCGGCTGACCACTAACCTCCGTGTGGAGGGCTTTCCCACCACAACCAGTTTGTCCAGTTAGCTCGTCATGTGGTAAAATCCGAAAACGTGGTAAAAAAATCAGACAAGGGCTTTTCTCTTTCTGGACTGCTTTTGTAAATTGTTGGTTGGGTTTAGGGAAGTAAGTGGGTGGGCGGGTCAATCGGTAAAACTGGTTGGGTTTAGGGAAGAAGGAGGGTGGGTCGGCCGATTGGCCGGTCGCCAAGTCAACCATTCAGTCAGTCAGACAGACAGACGGTCGTTTGACAGTGGCCTCTGGTGGGTTTACGCGAGAACAGCGCAGGCTGGAACAGCACTCGGCGAGAGACGTTCGAGATGTGAAAAAATGCACACAGTGGCCTTTTGCGGATTCGCGAAAACAAAAGCTGCAAAAATACGTACCTCCCGGGACGTATTTCACGGTTTCCAGAAACGTCCATGGGCCTACAGAATGAGCCTGGGTTGGGATCTTCCGCTGGATTTCATCTTATTAAAGTTGTAAAATGTGATATTTAATTCATCTTGTCTCTATCTATCGACTCTTTGGTCTTTTGAATCTATTACTTGTTCTCAGGTAACGTGTTTCTGCTGAGCGCAAAGATAAGTTAATATATTAATTTATATAACCACATACACTGATTCTGCATATTTGACTGATTGCTTGCCTTTATTTCCTATAATGTAAAAACTTATTTTATGCTAGACTTTTATAATGGCCGTTATTGATTATTAAAACTGATATTCAGTGTAAGGGACGGGGTATGTTTCTTATTTTTTCAAAGAAAATGAAAGGAGGATGTTAAAGGCTCCATTATGTTATAAATATGCATACAGTGAACATGACGGTCATATAAATATGTAGCTACACGATGCCTCAACATTTTTGGTGTCTGTTAAGTTAATATCAAAATGAAAATAGGGTGTTCATTATATTTTCATTTTATTATTGATAGTGAAACAACGTAGCCAGGGTGATGTGAATGAGGTTATAAAGTAGCCTACACTGTTCCCCTCTGAATATTTACCCGTCGTGTCCTCTGGAGTTTGTTTTCCATATCAAACTTGCAAAGTCTGAACTTTAGGAAAGAGCTCAAGACTGAACCTTGTGTACTTATTATTGAGGAAAGAGCCCCAATCAGAAAGGCGAATGTCTCCAGCCATGCCATGTCTCCATTTTCCCCCATCCGCACTGGAAGCAGCATCATTTTAAAATAAAAACGGCCTCTTCAGCATTTTCAAAACTCTCTGTTTTCAGGGCTCGAAAACTCCGGGGTAGTGTGGATGGAATGTGTAACTGTAGCAAATCTTCTGCATTTTAAATCTAAAACCTTTTAGTGTAAACAGGGCCTAAGTATGTCACTGGGCAGGTGTTCAGACTAGCTGACAGTATAATGCAGAGCCTTATCTGTCACTGAGGTCTTAGCAGAAATCAGTCTTGTGCTCTTGATTCATTGATGACCATGACAACCATCTGCTCTAGATAAGTGCCGGATCCAAGATTATGTGAACCTCAGAATAAGGAGAAACTGACACACTTACATGAGCATAGATGCCGTTTAAATTACGGAGTGTTCTTGGAAAGTGTTCAAGCTCAGTTTGAACTTCAGCATGTCATCCTGACCAAATTTCATGTGTTATTCAGTAATACATTTTAAGGAAAGCTGGAAGTCTGTAACCACTGACTCATAGTATTTGCTTTTACTATGAAAGTCAATGGTTATAGGTTTTCAGCTTTCTTCAAAGTATCTTTTTTGTTTGTTCAACAGAAGAAAGAAACTCACTGTTTTTTTTTTGCAAGTGAAGGGTGAGTAAATGAATTTCCAGTTTTGGGTAATCTATCCCTAATTCTCAACTGACCCGTTTGCTGCTCCTGCTTAAGGTTTCAGCTGTCCTGCTGAAGCTATGGGGAGCTGCTGGAGCTGTCTATACAGAGACGCCATCCAAGACAACCATCTCAACAAATTCAAGGTGGGTTTAATCTGTTCACTCTTAGAATTTGCAAAAACAAATCTTTCTGTGGCATAAATTTGGCATCGTTCTAACCGGTTTTGTTTGACAGGTGACTAATGTGGACGATGAGGGAAATGAGTTGGGCTCAGGAACCATGGAGCTCACGCAGACTGAGCTCATTCTGCACACACGCAAACGGGATGCCATCCGGTGGCCATACCTGTGCCTGCGTCGATACGGCTATGATTCCAACCTCTTCTCTTTCGAGAGCGGCCGCCGTTGTCAGACAGGACAAGGTGAGATGATGCTAAATTCTGAATTGTTTGTATAACAAATACCAACATGGGCCCATTCTGAAAATGTCCCCATATACCTTTCTGGAGATCGCGAATTATGTAGCTATAAGTAAGTATGGCTGCATCAACGAACGGTACGGGGTGGTATGATGCCGTTCCTTTTCACGCATACCAGCTTATTGCTTACCTCTGTATGGTGTATGGACGGCTTTCCCTCTGTTACCAGTTTGTCCAGTTAGCTCGCCATGTATGTCAGCGGACTTGAGATGCAGAGAGTTGACCACGGGTCAATCGGTGCTTTTAAAAACACTATTGGTTGGGTTTAGGGAAGAAGGAGGGTGGGTCAGTCGATCGGTCTGTCATTCAGTAAGTCAGTTAGTCAGCCGTCAGCGGCCACTGGTGGATTTACGTGAGAACAGCAGGTGTGAATGGCACTCGCCAGAGAAATTTGAGATTTGTAAAAGCCCACACATCGGCCTCTGATGGATTCGTGAAAAAAAATTGCAAAAACGTTTAGCTCCTGGGATGTATTTGGCATGCTCCAGAAATGTATATAGAGCTACATTTTCAGCCTGAGTTGACAAATACTCATGTGATTGTTGTACTTTGCTCAGAGATGTTTGCCTTGATGTTTGTCACTGTCAATATGAACAGTACTCAGTGGATCTAAATCAACTTTTCATCAAAGTTATCCAAAGTCTATTGATCAACACCCATTTTTGTCTTATGATGATTTTAAAAATCTTGTAGTTATTTAAATTTAGATGTTCTCATCCAAGATTTGTAACAGTGTCTCCATATTTGGTTTAAAACCAACTACTTAAAGAAAGTGTTTCAGTCTCTGATATTGAATAGTTATTAAGAAGTATAAGGGTTTACCAGTTGCGTTAAAAGGTTAGTTCACCCAAAAATAAAAATTCTGTTATTAATTACTCACCCCCATGTCATTACAATCTCCAGACACCTACTTTCAACTTCACAACACATTTTAAGTTAATTTAGATTTTTTTGGTGAAATCTGACTCTCTGACATCAACGGATCTGAGACATTAGAGGTCCAGAAAAGGAACCAAAAACATTCCATCCTACTAGTGGTTAAACTGGAGTCATTTGAAGCGTCAAGAACACATTTGTGTTGCAAAAACCTAAAAAAAGCCGTTTGCATCAACTTTTGAACATTTACTATGGTCAATACACACATATTTACAACGCATATTATATAAATGTAATATAAATTATATTTAATATAATACAAATAAAAAATATAATTTAATATAATTCATTCATTCATTAATTTTCTTTTCGGCTTAATCCCTTTATTAATGCGGGGTCGCCACAGTGGAATGAACCACCAACTTATCCAGCACATGTTTCACGCAGCGGATGCCCTTCCAGCTGATACTCATCACTGGAAAACATCCACACACATACACTACGGACAGTTTAGCTTTCCCAATTCACCTATACCACATGTTTTTGGACTTGTGGGGGAAACCGGAGCACCCGGAGAAAACCCACCCGAATACGGGGAGAACATGCAAACGCCACACAGAAACGCCAACTGACCCAGCGACCTTCTTGCTGTGAGGCGACTGTGCTACCCACTGCGCCACCGTGCAGCCCAATTTAATATAATATATTTATAAAATAAATTATATATTTTATATATATATATATATTTTTTTTTTATATATAAATTTTTATATATTATTTTATATATTTTTTTTCTATATTTTATAATATTTATATATATATATATATATATATATATATATAATTTACAATTTTTTATGAAATTTTGAAATATCTATATATATATATATATATATATATATATATATATATATATATATATATATATATATATTTCAAAATTTCATAAAAAAATTGTACATTATAAATCTATTTAGTTTAAAATTTGTTGATTATACATTATTTACAAAACCCCTTTTTTGTGCAAAATAGTGTGAGAAGCATTATTGTAGTATTATTGTAGTACCTGTTGCTTTTCCTTTATGTTCGACAGGGATCTTTGCATTCAAGTGCTCTCGTGCAGAAGAGATCTTCAACCTGCTGCAGGAGCTGATGCAATGTAACAGCATCAATGTGGTGGAAGAGCCCATGATCATGACCCGACCCGGCCACGCACCAGAAATGGACATGCCTCGAACTCCACAGACACCCAACAGTGAGCTGAAATATCTACAAAAATAAACATATAGGGTTTCATTTCTACTAGGCATATGACAGGATGAGATTTCCATGACAATTATTGAAGTTTTTTGTTACGTTATACAGTATTATTACAATATAAGTTATAAATTGGATAACACTTTACAATAAGGTCTCATTAGTAAGTGGTACTTAATGCATTAACTAACATTAACAGTGTTACACCTTTTGTGATTGATTTATTTGACATTAGCTAAGAAATGAACAATCAATTTATTTATTTAATAATATTTATTTATTAATTTAAATGAACTACAAACTAACAAAGGGAGTAATATTGTGAAGCATTATTGAACAATAGACCTATAAAGAATATGAAAACTCTTCCATTAATATCTCAGGCATGTCGTAGGCCAGATCAATTGTGAAATATGAATGAGCAGGTCATTTTAATGTACATGAGTGGTTCATTTTAATGTCACATCAATGTATTTTTTTAGCAGCAGAAGTAATGCACACATAACCACATTTAAACACCTAGCGAGCCGTATTTACATATTTTCACACCCCATTCATTAAATGGCTCTCTCAAATTTTTTTTGACTTTTATGTGTTTTTGTAAATGTAGACAAATGACATCAACATATACACTCAGCAGCCACTTTATTAGGTACACTTGTCCAACTCCTCAGTAACGCAATTTTCTAATCAGCCAATTACATGGCAGCAACTTAATGCATTTAGGCATGTAGACCTGGTCAAGACGATTGGCTGCAGTTCAAACTGAGCATCAGAATGAGGAAAAATGGTGATTTAAGTGACTTTGAATGTGGCATGGTTGTTGGTGCCAGACGGGCTGGACTGAGTATTTCAGAAACTGCTGATCTACTGGGATTTTCACACACAACCATCTCTAGGGTTTACAGAGAATGGTCCGAAAAAGAGAAAAAAATCCAGCTAGCGGCAGTTCTGTGGGTGCAAATGCATTGTCGATGCCAGAGGAGGTCAGAGGAGAATGGCCACACTGGTTCGAGCTGATAGAAAGGCAACAGTAACTCAAATAACCACTCGATACAACCGAGGTATGCAGAAGAGCATCTCTGAATCCACAACATGTCAAACCTTGAGGCGGATAGGCAACAGCAGCAGAAGACCACACCGGATGCCACTCCTGTCAGCTAAGAACAGATTGCCTGGTCTGTTGAGAATTTGTTGTCAACAACATGAAAGCACAGATCCATCCTGTCTTGTATTAACGGTGCAGACTGGTGATGTAATGGTGTGGGGAATATTTTCTTGGCACACTTTGGACACATTGGTACCAATTGAGCATTGTGTCAATGCCACAGCCTACCTGAGTATTGTTGCTGACCATGTCCATCCCGTTATGACCACAGTGTACCATCTTCTGATGGCTACTTACAGCAGGATAATGCGCCATGTCATAAAGCGTGAATCATCTCTTGGTCTCTTGGTTTCTTGAACATGATAATGAGTTCACTGTACTCAAATGGCCTCCACAGTCACCAGAGCTCAATCTAATAGAGCCACTTTGGGATGTGGTGGAATGGGAGATTCGCACCATTGATGTGCAGCCGACAAATCTGCTGCAACTGCGTGATGCTATCATGTCAATATGAACCAAAATCTCTGAGAAAAATTTCCAGTACCTTGTTGAATCTATGTCACAAAGGATTAGGGCGGTTCTGAAGGAAAAGGTGGTCCAACCCGGTACTAATAAGATGTACCTAATAAAGTGGCCGGTGAGTGTATATCTTTGTCTAAATATCTTAAGCACTGATATTGTATGCATAGGCTAAATACAGTTTTTGAATTAGAAATACACAGATTTGTTATCCGGATCAAAAATATTAATGACTCATCTTGCACATGACACACATTCACAACAGCACATATTAGCTGATAGGGAGGATGACCTCATTGTCACCTGCTTATGTGTGTTGTGTTCTGGTCTGTTTGTGCAGCCCCTGCCTTCCCGATGCAGGGTTTTCCTAATGGATACCCAGGATACCCAATCAGTGCAGACTCATCGCAGCCCTCTCTCACCAACGACCACAGACACAGCCTCATGGGACTCGATGACCAAGTGAGATCACACACCTGCCTGTGCACACATACACACACTTGCCACGTGAAGTGAACCAAATGCTCAAGCAGGATTGCATTTGCAGACACAAAATATAAAAAAAATCAAATATTGACAGGAAAAAACTTCTTTTTAGACAATTTTGCAATAGGAAAGTTTTCCCAATTTTGAGAATTCTGTCATAAACGATCATTTGTAATTTACTATTTCATAAAATGCTAATTTTAAAATATGAAATAAATATAAATGTGAACAATACACAGTGTATCCAATATATTAGTATATACATTGTATACTGTTATATAAAATAATAACAATAAAAATAAGTGAAGTTTATTTATATTTTTCGAGAGGATCACATGCTCATGATTGGTCACAGCTGGTCCCGCATCAGCTTACAATTGATTCACCAATCAGATGATTCCTAACTCACTATAAATCACCAGTTTTCTTTTCTCATTATCTTTGTCTTGAAGAATCCCCCTGTACCCACCCCTACTCCCCCTCCTTTTCAAATGGGCGACACAGTGGCCCAGTGATTAGCACTGTTGCCTCACAGCAAGAATGTCTCTGGTTAAAGTCCCTACTAAACCAGTTGACATTTCTGTTTAGAGTTAGCTCGTTCTCCCCGTGCTGAACTTGAAATCGAACATACCAAATTGAAACCATAGCCAAACTCTTAGCAAGCATACATCTCTCCTTAGCCATCCTATATCTGTCATTAGCCAGAAATAAGTTGGGGGAGTTCATCTAGATCTACCTGAGCTTAAACTCCCCTCTCACCCTGCAAATGGGATAGAGCCCAGGGCTCGAGGATCTCATAAACTCAGGGCTGTCTCCCTGAACAGAATGCCAAACAAGCTTTATCAATCATCAGCTAAGTGTGAACTCTTGAAATAGATGTAGATGTGTTTCCTCAATTTAATACACAGGCAGTATTATGGCTAGTAAAAAAATATTTATAGTTATATTTATAGTAATATTTATAGTAATATTTATTATATTTTGACTTGTGACCTGTAAACCATGAATGAAGATGATCATGATAAATAGCATATATTTACATAGAGCTCTTGCAGCTGTAATTGACTTGGTGTTGTTTACATCCAAATGAGCCTCAACATTATACGTCTGGCTGTTCTGAAAGCTTCTGCTCAACCAGTCAGTGACTCTGGAGGCAGCATCTAAACAAAAGTGATTTCAGAAAGACTTGTTCTGAGATGGAATAATGATTTAATGTAGAACAAAATAGAGCTTTCATGATAACTAAGGGAATATTTCTATACTGCAATACTAATCTCTTGCTAGAAATGCCATCAAAAGTGGAAACTCACAAAACTGTACATTTACAGACCAAACGGCAACAACATAGTACTTCCAGATGCCATCTTTATGCATGAGATTGTGGGATGGATGTCAAAATATTAAAAAAAAAAATACATTAGATTAGTCAATGCCAATGCCAAATCTGGAACTAGTCTAGTAAAAACTTAATATCATAGTACAAAAAATTGTACACCCAAATGAATTATTATTCAATTTTATAAAAAAAAATAATAAACAGGAGAATTCAAGAGAAACAAAACATTTAGTTGAAGTTTTGTAGTTTGTTATTTGTTTTTGCAATAACTTACTTCAATTTAAGTATATTATTTTTCTATTCCTAAAGATGTTATGTGACCAAACTTTTATTTTAATCGATATAACTGTTTAATACAGTGGTCCCTCGTTATTTGAGTTACATTCTAAAAATAACCAGCAATAGGTTAAATCCATAAAGCAGTCAGCTTTATTTTTTACTTTTAATTATAATAGATGTTTTAAGGCTGTAAAACCCCTCACTACACACTTTATATACTTTTCTCTGACAGGCATTAACATTTTCACACTTTTCTCTCTTGTTTAAACACTCTCAAAGTTCAAACCTTCATAGAAAATTAAGCCCAGTATTATAGAATGAAACCAAAGATCAAAACCATTTGATCTTCATTTATTTATTCCATAATGGCACCCTACAACCGGGTAACTTATACCTTCCTATTGCATGTCCAGAAGTTTAACATTTTGTGCGATGGTTGGCAACTTCCGCTGCCTTTTGGGTGCTACCGCAGGTGCCTTTGACGATGCAGAACGTTTCTTCGACATTGTGGGTTGAAAACTTGCAAACATACAGTAGAGAACTTCAGAGTCACAATGCTAGCGATTAAAGATTCATGTCAATTTGGCAAGCTGAATGCGTTCTGTACTGTACAGGTGACACGGCACGGCACAGGATTGACAATGGTCTACAGCCAATCAGGGTGCAAAACACAATCCGCTGTATAAAAAAGCATGTCAAATTACATGAAAAAAATAAGTAAAACTGCGAGGCTGCAAAAAGTGAATGCTGTTACAGTGAGGGACCACTTTAATACTGTTCACATCAAAGTGCATTATATTTAAATGCACCAAACACTAATGGCTATATCAAAGTCCCTTTAAGGCAAGTCATTTCACTCTACGGCCATCTTTGAAACGCCTCTCGGGCAGTATGCTTGGTCATTCTGTTTGAATGGTGAAACATCAAATTCTCCAAAATTGCTTGCCAAGCCTATGATTGAATTTCATACTTGGAATCATCAATCAAAAATTAAACAACAACCATCTCTTTATTTTAGTTTCTAAACGTCCAAATCACACAAAATATGCAGAAACTCACGTCTGGTCCGAGCCCCTCCCCCAGAGTATCATCAGCCTATAGCTATCAATGATTGGCTCCTGTATTAGAGGGCAGGCTTTTTTCACCATATAGCGATCAATGATTGGCTCCTGTACTAGAAGGTGGGCTTTTTTCACCATATAGCGATAGATGACTGGCTCCTGTATTAGAAGGCAGGCTTTTTTCACCATATCACGATCAATGATTATACTAGTAGGCGGAGCTTTATTCACCATATTGACAGTCACACTTTTCTCCGTTCAAAAAGATACGAGAGACACGTCTTGTGTATTCTATAGTCTTTGGCTATATTCACTGAGAAGTGGACATAGAGAAAATGGGCATTGGCACTATGATCTAATAAATGGCCTGTGACTCACTCTGAGGTTACCTGAGAAGATTACTGTATCACATCTTGTAAACAGAGGCGCAGTAGATCCCCTTTAAAGCTGAGGACTTGCGTCATGACTTGACACTAGAATGCAAAGACTAACAGTGACCTCTGCTTTCTTTGCCAGACCCATACATACGTGAATACGGTCGGCATGGAAACTGACCTGTCGAGCCGTCACTGTGTCCACTCCCTGCCCGAAGTGCGGCCTGCCACCTACCCGGAACCCACAACCACCACCACCACCATACGTGGGGGCCCGGTCCCAGGCCAGCCCGGCATGCACTGCTGCCCGTTGGACGACCCTCACAAAGACCCTCAGGTCTTCCTTCAGCCCGGAGCCCAGGAGGTGAAGTTCATGCTGGGCCCGACCCCAGCACAGCGCCACCTAATGGAGAGAGACAGAGAGCGCCACGTCCCTCACCCTCTCCGAGCGCCAGACGGCAGCTCTGAAACCGAAGGGGAGGAGACTCCTCCTGTACACATGTGCAACACACACTCCTACCACCATTGCCATCATCTGATGCACAGACACCCCAGCATGGAGCCGTGTCCGGAGAGCCAGCTGACCTATGAGAACATCAACGGACTCAGAGGGGCACGAAGGCAAAGGCTGAGTCCCAGCACCGTGTCTCAGTCTCAGTCTTTGGGCTCCAGTAGCAGTAGCAGCACCACGGGCGACTCGCGCACACACACGCATCCGCACTCACTACCACTCACACACACACACGCTTCCTCGCTGCCTCCGCAGGGATACGGCTGTGACCGGGGAATGGTGGCCGCTGGTCATCGGCGCACAGCGTTGCTCAACTACGAAAACCTTCCGTCGCTCCCTCCAGTTTGGGAATATCGTGCGCTCCAGCGGGAGGAAGAAGAGGATCAGGATGAGGACGAGGATGAAGACGAGTATGAGGAGGAAGAGGAAGAAGAGTATGATGAGTATGAGTATTCGGAAGGACCCACTACCCCAAACGGATATCATCAGGAGAGCAGCGGCGGGATTCATCGAGACGCTCTGCAGAACTACGTCAACACAGAACAGGTGCGTTAATGATAGTACAGGCTAATGCATGGAGTCAGTTTGATAAATGTAAGTCAGTGCGTAAAATAGTGATTTCAGAAGTAAATTACTCAAATTTTATACATGGTAAGTTGAATTTAATAAGTGTATTTTTATTGTAAGTATAAGGATGCTGTAATATTAATAATATATAGAAAAAAAGGCAGCAACGTTTTATAGAGAGAATATTCATATTATGCTTTTATCAAAAATATGTATCATGGTATAGGCCATCTTGAAGAGTCTCACCTGTATTATTTAAATAATAATCCAGTTATCATGAGTTTGTAAAATTGATAGGAATTAACATTTTAATATGAATCTAATAAACAAAAATAAATAAATACAATAAAAGCATAATTTTTATAATTATTCTAGTACATGAATAGTAAGTGAAATGAAACATTTTTATATTTAAAGTTACAAAAATGTTAGGTACAAAAAGGCCAATGAAATTTCTAGGGTTAATAAATATACTTATAGTTATGCTTATTATAGTTTATTTCGGCTAAAAACAGTTTTTAATTTTTCAAAACCATTTTAAGGTCAAAATTATTAGCCCCTTTAAGCTAATTTGTTTTCGATAGTCTACAGAACAAACCATCGTTATACAATTAATTACCTAAATACCCTAACCTGCCTAGTTAACCTAATTAACCTAGTTAAGCCTTTAAATGTCACTTTAAGCTGTATAGAAGTGTCTTGAAAAATATCTAGTTAAATATTATTTACTGTCATCATGGCAAAGATAAAATAAATCAGTTATTAGAGATGAGTTATTAAAACTATTATGTTTAGAAATGTGTTGAAAAAATCTGCTCCCCATTAAACAGAAATTGGGGGAAAAAAATAAATGGGCTAATAATTCAACTGTGTATATATAAATATATATACATATACACACACTACCGGTCAGAAGTTTGGGGTCGGATTTTTTTAATGTTATTTTTTTTAAAGAAAATTATTGTTCATCAAGGTGGCATTTATTAAATGTAAAAAAAGTAAATTGTTAAATACTTATAAAATTTTTAAATAACTGCTTTCTTATTGTATGTAGTAATGACTGGGATGTGATTTGTTACCATTAATAATAATAATGAATATTGAGTGATTTTTGAAGGATCATGTGACTGAAAGCTGGAGTAATGAAGCAGAAAATTATTGCATTATTTTACAGTGCAATAACATTTTACAATTTGTACTGTAGTTTTGATGAAATAAATGCAGCCTTGGTGAGCAAGATAAGCTTATTTTAAAACATTTAAAAATCCTACTCACCCCAAACTTTTGACCTGTAGTGTATGTGTATATATATATATATATATATATATATATATATATATATATATATATTATATATATATATATATATATATATATATATATATATATATATATATATATATATATATATATATATATACTCCTGTGAAATTTTATTTTTCAAATATTTCCTGTGATGGGTAAATAAAGGAGAGACATTTTTCTTCTTCTTCAGGATTTAAGTTCAGTATTACTAGCCCCCTTAACAATTTTTTTCTTTTTTTCAATTGGCTACAGGACAAAACACTGTTGTCCAATGACTCGCCAAATAACCCAACTTGCCTAGTTAACATAATTAACCTAGTAAATTGCACTGTAGGTCATTGGTCAAAGAATGTGGGAACCATGTGATAAATGTAAATGCTAACACAGAAATATACTTGTACGCAATCTCCAACAGTTACCACCTCCTACACGTCTACGTCATGCTTGCCCTCCTCACCCTCTCCCACCTGAGAGGGCCAACCGGGTTTTTAACTTCGACTTCAGACGTCAGCGAGCGGGACGCGGCAGCAGCATCTGCGAGCAGCACAGCCGTCACCCTCCTCCACCTCCCTCTCGACAGCTCAACTACATCCAGGTGGACCTGGAGGGGGAACCCTCTGGATGCTCGGGACACGGCGGCGGCGCTCCAGTACCACAGAGACCTCCACCCCTCAAACGGGGCATGGCAGCCGCCGCAGCGCCTCCATCATCCCGCAGAGGAGAGTGTTACGCCGTCATTGACCTAAAGAAAACTGCAGCCATGTCCAACCTCCAGAAGGCTCTCCCTCGGGATGACGGCACCTCGCGGAAAACACGCCACAACAGCACCGACTTGCCTCTGTGAGAGGGAAAAACAGGGACAGAGAGAGCTACAGGTACGCCAGGAATAAAAAAAAAAAAAATAGGGAAAATATGTTCACGAAAGAGAGTTCTGGTGGTATTTTCATCCCACCATTATAGTGAAGCCTCTATTTTCTCATTTTCTACACTCATACCAACTGCTGCTTGATGAAATAGTAACTCGATTGATCTGAGCACTGAGCATTTTATTTATTTTTTTCTCACTTTTTGCGTGGGAAGGTCGGGAGATGATAGTTAATTACTTATTATCAACATGGTTTTTGGCTGCTGACTGGGATTAGGGCCAAAGAATTGGGTTCGGGACAAAAATACTTCATTCAGGAAACAATCAACAGTGTCTTATGCTTTTTTTTAGATTTGCTTCTTTTATGGTTTGTTGATTATTTAAAGGGATAGTTCACTCGAAAATAAAAATAGCAATTGCGAGATGACGAAGATGACGAGATGAGGCTGTTCCTTTACATTCCAGAATATCAACGTAATATTTCGACACTTGAGCAGAACAGACTTGAATGCACCATAAGTGTTTCATAATTATCAAAAGTTTTCATCTAACTGAAGACAAAGTCCTCAACATGATGAAGAAGCTCCAGCAGTTTCTCTCATGTTGTTAGTTTGAGTTTTCATATGTAGCTATGTAGAGGCTGCGATAAAGGTGAAGAGAGCTGATTGTTCAGTTTTTGAACGCCTCTTGATTCTCCAACGCTCAGGAATTGATTCAATCAATTCATTTTGCACTTACCTTTCTCTAATTGTTACTGAGCCTCCCCTAATTTCATAATTCCCATATAAAGCATGGCAAAATAAAGTTTACATTATTAAAAGTAATTCAAAATGCCATCCATAATATCTTTATGGGTTTGCGGTGGTTTTTGAGATGAATAATTTAATGTTTTGAATTCTAAGATCAAGTCTTTGACCCAGACTAAGTATGTTCCTGAAATGTGCTTATTTTGTTCAGTATCTGCTCAAGCACCATTGCCTTTTTTTGCTAATTCCATCTCTTCAGTTATAATTTCCCATCGTCCCAAAAATTTTGAGGACTTAAGGGTCAAAAGGAGAGAGAGTTTAAAACTAAGACTTTCATTGACATAAATATGAATTATTTTCATTGAAAAAAAATATAAATATAATTTATTTGTAGGCAGTTCAAATAGAACGTAAATAAAAAGATGTTATTCTCACATCCCCAAAGTCATAATATACCCGAGAGTGACAATTCTCTGTGAATCCAAGAGTGTATTTATGTACATCTATGTTTTGTAAAGCTACGTAAAGCACCATATGCATATTATTCAGAGGTGAGAATGTGAATTATTTTTTTATATCGTAAAAAAAAAAATCATGCCAGGAATCTTGAGGCAAAACATATTTATATTTAATTTAGAATTATTTATTTATGTAGCTGTCTGTCTGTTACTTAATTTATTTTTGTTTTGTATTTGAATCATTTGTAGTAGAGAACATGTCGTCACATTAGTTGTTTTAGAGATACCAAAGGTGAGACCACAGAATCTACCTTGGTGTTATTTATCGTCTTTTTTGAACCGCGGTTCATGTTGAATAATAACTGTATTTAAACATATTGTGCCAAAAATTATAATGATATCACTGAAATATGTGCCATTGGTAAATGTTGTATTTTAGGGCTAACAATCAGCAACATGTAAAAAAAAAACACACACACACACACACACACACACACACATGAATGCAGCTGTTCTTTACAATTACATCACAATCGGTTCAGGGCTTGAAAATATTTTGTCTACAAGTACACTGAAAAGCAGACATGTCAGTGCATTCCCAGTGAAATCCCACTGTGTTTAGTTCAATTAGTTATTTTGTAGTCTCTTCATCAGAATTTCATAAATCAGCTATTTTTATAGCACAGATGGTGTTCTAAAACGATTAAACATCTATTTTATTTTTCAGTCTTAACATTAGCTGTCTTACGGATGATAACACAGCCCTAAAAATTAATTTATTTCTCAGCAATGATACTGATGTAGCTATATGTTTCTTAAGTTATGAAAAATTTTGCTAGGAACCTCGATCCTTATGAACATTTACCATGGTTTTATTATACTAAAAGTGTAGTGACCATGTTTTTATTGCCATTTGTTTGACCACTTGGTATTTGGATGCAAATACTATGGTAAAACTTTTCCAGCAGGCACAGGACATCAACATGATGTCAGATTGACGTTTTACCTCAACGTCGTGGGACGTTGCATTTTGTTTGGAAATGAAAATCAAGTTGACGTCAGAACATAATGTCAGGCCAATGTCAATGTCCAACGTCGGACAGATGCTGTATTTAGATTACTTTCCAACCCAACCTAAAAACAACAAAATATCAGTGTCTAATGATGTTACAGCTTGAC
Organism: Danio aesculapii; assembly: GCF_903798145.1. Taxonomy (NCBI): domain Eukaryota; kingdom Metazoa; phylum Chordata; class Actinopteri; order Cypriniformes; family Danionidae; genus Danio; species Danio aesculapii. The sequence continues at coordinate 43,013,599 of NC_079440.1, forward strand.
GTTGTGTGGACATTACCACTATGACATTTATAAGATTATAAGGATTTTGGTTGCCATAGCTGACGAATAAACATCAGTATTAGACGTCAATATGATGTTGGTTTAAGATGTTGGTTTAAGATGTTGGCTTGATGTTGGATTTTGGTCACTTTCCAACACAACCTAAAATCAACAAATTATCAACATCATTAGTTATTGGACGTCAAAATAACATTGTTCTTAGATGCTGGTGACCTAAATCTAACCTTATATTAACGTCTTATGATGTTGTGTGTCAGTTGGGATGGTTTGTGTAGCAAAACCTTGATTAATTTGCGGTGACCATGGTTTAACTACAGTAACTATGTTTTTTGGTTTTATTTGTATTAAAACGATGGTTAATTCTCAGAAGGGAAGAGCTGAGGTTTTTTATCTTGCTGGGTTTTAAAAAATCTCACAGGCAGCCATATTGTTCTGACCGCAGGGCTTTGTGAGTCTTAACAAAAAGTTGATCATAACTAACATGTAACGCAAGATACGTTATACATAGTATTTTAATTCCATGCATAAATCATTGAAAGAAGTCACAGTAGATTTCAATGTTTTTCAAGAAGCCATATTTGAAAGAAAATATTCAAATACGCATCTAGATTTATATATGAAAATGTGTGGAATAATAGATGTGATTAAGTTTTATTTGTCACCAATATTTTTTAAATTTAAAACTAGAAAAAAAAATCTATTCAAGAGCCTTGCAGTTCAACACAGTATCGCTGCCAAAATAGTAAGTCCAAATAAAAATCAACATATTACACTCACAATCACAATTACACATGCGTGTTGTACTTTAAAGAATGCGATGATGAACTATTTGGACTCTTTTAGACACTTTTCAGAGGATCGATCTAGTTTTTAACATCTATATTTTGGTATTGTGGTATGATAAACATGTTGCAATAACAGCTAATGGAGTCATATCAGAATTTGTTGAGTTTCAAGAACATTTTCTGTGATACGAGTCATGTGTGCATTCAGAAAGGACTGGATCAGTCTTTCTCAGGCCTCATCTTGATAAAATCATGCGCTATATGTGTATTTAAACCAGGTTTGAGGAAAAAAACAAAAAAATCTAGTCATCTTGTCTGTAGGTGTGGGATCATAGAGAACTTGATTGTGCCATAAGTGATTTTTCGTCCACTTGTTTTTAAATAACGTGTAGCTATAGAGGAATTTTAAAGTAGCACATACTAACTAGAGTCCTGTGTTGATCACGTGGGGCCGATTTGAAGTGTAAATGCCAACGCAATCTTACAATTCGTAACTTTTTATGATTTAGTGGCTTGTTTGTACGATCTCATTCGTACATTTTAGCACGATTTGCTCATCCCCCAATGGGGTTTTTAAAATGTTTACGTTTTCATATGAATGAAATCGTAGAGATTAATATTTCTGAATTCGTAAAACAGCTTTATGAGATCGGACTGCTTGTTTTGTTGGTTGGTTTGATTTATGTTTTTGTACCTTTCAATCACATTATTTAATTTCATTAATATTCAGGAGTTAGACCCAGGTTAACTGCACTGAAATTGTAATATGGGATGAGCGATCATCTGAAAGTACTGTAAAATCCCTATGTGAAATCAAATGTGGCCAAGAAATAGAATATCTGAATCTTTGGAGCCAGATCAGTCTCAAAAAATAATACATTTACAAAAAAAATGAATACATGCACAGCACAATTCACATTTACAAAAAGCAATTAGTAAGTTTAAAACACAATTCGTAAATATACAAATCCAATTTGTAAATTCAAAACACAAGTCATTCTTCATTTTCTTTTCGGCTTAGTCCCTTTAATAATCCGGGGTCGCCACAATGGAATTAACCGCCAACTTATCCAGCACATGTTTTACGCAGCGGATGCCCTTCCAACTGCAACCAATCTCTGGGAAACATCCATACATTACAGACAATTTAGCTTACCCAATTCACCTGTATGTCTTTGGGGGAAACCAGAGCACCCAGAGGAAACCCACACAAACGCAGGGAGAACATGCAAACTCCACACAGAAACGCCAACTGACCCAGCCGAGGCTCGAACCAGCAACCTTCTTGCTGTGAGGCGACAGCACTACTTACTGCACCACTGCGTCACCCTAACGCAAGTCATAAATACACAAATTCAATTAGTAAATTGAAAATGCAAGTCAAAAGTACAGAAATATAATTCGTAAATTCAAAACACAATTTGTAAATACACAAATCCAATTCATAAATTCAAAACACAAGTCATGAATACACAATTTTAATTAGTAAATTCAAAACATGATTCATAAATACACAAATCCAATTATATAATATAATGAAAAATAATTTGTAAATTGAAAACGCAAGTCATAAATACACAAATCCGATTTGTAAATTCATAACGCGATTTATAAATACACAAATCAAATTAATTTGGCAAAAATATTTGTTGTATATGTAGTTGTATTTATGAATTGTGTTTTGAATTTACAAATTGGATTTGTAAATGTGAATTGTGCTGTGCATGTTTGAATTTTATTTTGTAAATATATTATTTTTGACACTGATCTGGCTCCATATTGAATGTGCTTATTGACCTTAAATGGGAATCTCTCATTTTTTCGTTTTCATGTAAGCAACATTGAACCTCTTAGTTCTGGAGCGAATTCAGTTTCTCATGTAAATCTGGGATGGTTTTCCACTTGAAGAAGGTTTCGCAGTGACCTTATCGAATGACCTGTCCTATTGGCGGTAGACTTACATTGTCATAATAAAGCTTAGATGAAGCTCAATGACTGTGATGTACTGTACATTAATGTGAATGTGTCTCAAATGTGTCAAGAGAATAAGAGAAGCCGGCCATGCATGGACTCTTTACCCAGAGACTGCATTTCTTGAGCTCCTCAAAACTGTCTCGCTCTCAAACCGTCTTACTCTCTGTATGAATGTACCACACAGAGATGGACTTGTAAAATGCTCCGATGAGGTGATTTACACTCAATGTTTCTATCCTCCCTGATGAAGAAAAAAAAGATGTGTTAATGTTCAAGTTTCGTCTCAAGAATTCCGATTTCGATTCGATTTTTTTGATTCCGTTTCTTTATATACAGTATTTACATTTTCTTGTATGTAATTCTGTGTATGTACATAACATATATGGGTATGCAGTTGCAGTCAGCTTCTCCTGTGTTTGTTTGTGTTGGCGAAACAGACACTATACTTTTTGCCACAGCCCACTTGTAGAAAGAGCAACGCCTCGACGGTCATTCCATTAGATGGACATTGCAGTCTCCATAAAACAGATGAACGGAAACCTCCTATAGTCTGTTGATGTTGCAGTCGCAACCCTTCCCCATTCTTACAATGCAAAGCAGGCATGCCCCATGTTGAATGTTATTTTCAGTCATATAAACTTTTGAAGAGAAAGGCTTGTATAATAAAAATGAATGTGATTAAATGTAATGTCAACATTAAAACTGGAAATGTCATCTAGCGTTTGCTTTGGTGCGTGTTTGAATGGCTGAGAACAAGATTGAGGACGCTTGAAAGAAGTGAACATTGTGTACCGTACTTTTCCTTCGGCAGCTGTCTACTTAGTCCACTAGATGGTAGCAAAGTGTAGACTTGTGAAAAAAGATCTTTTGGAGATTCTGTATTGCACAGCCCTTGTGAGCCTTGCAGTTTAATACTACAATCACAAACACATACAGTCAGAGAAAGTACACAAATGCTTTACTCAAGTAGAAGTACAGAAACTAATGTTTAACACAACTCTGGTAAAAGTTGAAGTACTGACTACACTTTTGTACTCAAGTAAAAATAAAGTATGGCCTTAAAAAATGTACTTAAGTAAACAGTACC